>NC_143162.1:17817878-17969393 GCF_047325235.1 Durio zibethinus | reverse complement strand
TTCGTGGGTTGACTTAGGCATACGGAGTTCATTCCCAGTCTAAGCATACGGAGTTCATTCCCAGTCTAAGATCAAACTGGACCATGGGTTGCGACAGCAAATGCTGGGCTCGGGCATGTGCTGGTGCCACATTTTTTTCGTTGGGGCACCATCACTGGAGCATCACCGGAGAACCTGACCGACGGCATTGGGGTTCCGGCGATCGAGGGGCCCGGGGGGGTGTGCGCACATGATGTGCGATGGGTGCTGGTACTTGGAACTTATATTGGCCCCCTATCCCTCATTAAACCTCGAGAACTCATACCCCCTTAAAGAGCATTTGAGATTTTACAGGTTTGCTACCAGTAGCCATTAAAGTGTCTGAAATGGGGACACTTTTTTCAAATGGTCACAAAATCTTGTACACTTCGACTTTTTAGCTGAACTTTTTTGTGCATGCCAACAAAAATACAAGGATCACGTGTACCAAGTTTGGGGCCAAAACTCCTTTCGAAAAAATTTTAAAAAATCCCGAACCGCAAAAAGTTTCAAAAATTATGAAAAATAGAAAACGAGTCATCTTGCCATGAAACTTCACGTGAAGGCTTAAGGGACCATTGTATGAATTTACAAACCATAAAAATGTGATTGGCATGCAGAAATATAAAGATGTGCCTAAACCCACCTACCACCTATCGATCCACGGCTTGCGCATCCCGTCTCTCTGGTCGGAGTAGTGCCCGCCCGCCCACTCATTTCGACGGTTCGCTTAGGCATACGGAGTTCATTCCCAGTCTAAGATCAGATCGGACTGAGGGTTGCAGTAGCAGGATCGACAGCACGTAGAGGGGGGCCCGACCGATCCTCGGCTTGCGCATCACGCCCCTCTGGCTGGCTGAGCGCCCGCACGCTCATTTCGTTTGTTGACTTAGGCATACAGAGCTCATTCGTAGTCTAAGCATACGGAGTTCATTCCCAGTCTAAGATCGAACCAGACCGAGGGTTGCGACAGCACATACTAGGCTCGGGCATGTGCTGGTGCTGCATTTTTCTTCGTCGAGGCACCATCACCGGAGAACCTGACCGGTGGCATTGGGGATCCGACGATGGCGGGGGGCGGGGGGTGTGCGCACATGATGTAAGATGGGTGCTGGTACTTGGCCCTTAGATTGCTCTCTATCCCTCATCAAACCTTGAGAACTCACACCACCTTCAAGAGCATTTGAGATTTTACAGGTTTGCTGCCAGTAGCCACTAAAGTGTTTGAAATGGGGACACTTTTTTCAAATGGTCACAAAATCTTGTACACTTTGGCTTTTTTGCTGACTTTTTTTGTGCATGCCAAAAAAAATACAAGGATCACGTCTACCAAGTTTGGGGCCAAAATTCCTTCCGAAAAAGTTTTAAAAAATCCCGAACCGCAAAATGTTTCAAAAATCGTGAAAAATAGAAAATAAGTCGTCTTGCCGGGAAACTTCACGTGAAGGCTCAAGGGACAATTGTATGAATTTACAAGCCATAAAAATGGCATTGTCACACAGAAATATGAAGATGTGCCTAAACACACCTACCACCCTATCGATCCACGGCTTGCGCATCCCGTCTCTCTGGCCGGCGTAGTGCCCTCCCGCCTACCTGCCCGTTCCGTCGGTTGGCTTAGGCATATGGAGTTCATTCCCAGTCTAAGATCAGACCGGACCGAGGGTTGTGGCAGCAGGATCAGTAGCACGCAGAGGGGGACCCGATCGATCGTCGGCTTGCGCATCCCACCCCTCTGGTCGGCTGAGCGCCCGGACGCTCGTTTTGTGGGTTGACTTAGGCATACGGAGTTCATTCCTAGTCTAAGCATATGGAGTTCATTCCCAGTCTAAGATCGGGCCGGACCGAGGGTTGTGGTAGCACATACTGGACTCGGGCATGTGCTGGGGCAGCAATTTTCTTCACCGGTACACCATCGTCGGAGCAGAATCGGAGAACCTGATCGACGGCATTGGTGTTCCGGCGATCGGGGTGGACGGTGGGGGGGTGCGCACATGATGTGTGATGGGTGCTGGTACTTGGCCCTTATATTGGCCCCCCATCACTCATCAAACCTCGAGAACTCATAGCCCCTTAAAGTGCATTTGAGATTTTACAGGTTTGCTGCCAGTAGCAATTAAAGTGTCTGAAATGGGGACACTTTTTTCAAATGGTCACAAAATCTTGTACACTTCGAGTTTTTGGCTGAATTTTTTTGTGCATGCCAACAAAAATACAAGGATCATAGCTTCCAAGTTTGGGGCCAAAACTCCATCAGAAAAAATTTTAACAAATCTCGAACCGTAAAATGTTTCAAAAATCGTGAAACATAGAAAACGAGTCGTCTTGCCATGAAACTTCACGTGAAGGCTTAAGGGACCATTGTAAGAATTTACAATCCATAAAAATGGCATTGGCACACAAAAATATGAAGAAGTGTCTAAACCCACCTATCACCCTATCGATCCACGGCTTGCGCATCCCGTTTCTCTTGTCGGCATAGTGCCCGCCCGCCCGCCCGTTCGTTTCATCGGTTGGCTTAGAAATACGGAGTTCATTCACAGTCTAAGATCAGACTAGACCAAAGGTTGCAGCAGTAGGATCAGCAGCACGCAAAGGGGGACTCGGTCGATTCCCGGCTTGCGCATCCCGCCCCTCTGGTCGACTAAGTGCTCGCATGCTTATTTCGTGGGTTGACTTAGGCATACGAAGTTCATTCCTAGTCTAAGCATATGGAGTTCATTCCCATTCTAAGATCGGAATGGACCGAGGGTTGCGGCAGCATATGCTGGGCTCGGGCATGTCCTGGTGCTGCATTTTTCTTCATCGGGGCACCATTGTCGGAGCATCGCCAGAGAACCTGACAGGTGGCATTAGGGTTCCGACGATCGGGGGGCCCAGGGGGGTGTGCGCACATGATGTGCGATGGGTGCTAGCACTTGGCCCTTATATTGGCCCCCTATCCCTCATCAAACCTTGAGAACTCACACCCCCTTAAAGAGCATTTGAGATTTTACAGGTTTGCTGCCAGTAGCCATTAAAGTGTCTGAAATAGGGATACTTTTTTCAAATGGTCACAAAATCTTGTACACTTCGAGTTTTTAGCTTAATTTTTTTGTACACGCCAACAAAAATACAAGGATCACGTCTACCAAGTTTGGTGCCAAAACTCCATCCGAAAAAATTTTAAAAAACTCTCGAACCGCTAAAAGTTTTGAAAATCGTGAAAAATAGAAAACGAGTCGTCTTGTAATGAAACTTCACGTGAAGGCTTAAGGGACCATTGTATGAATTTACAAGCCATAAAAATGGCATTGGCACATAGAAATATGAAGATGTGCCTAAACCTACCTACCACCTTATCGATCCACGGCTTGCGCATCCCGTCTCTCTGGTCGGCGTAATGCCCGCATGCCCGCCCGCCCGCTTGTTTCATCGGTTGGCTAAGGCATACGGAGTTCATTGCCAGTCCAAGATCGGACTGGATCGAGGGTTGCAGTAGCAGGATCGACAGCATGCAAAGGAGGACCTGGTCGACCCCGGCTTGCGCAACCCGCCCCTCTAACCGGCTGAGTGCCCGCACGCTCATTTCATGGGTTGACTTAGGCATACGGAGTTCATTCATAGTCTAAACATACGGAGTTCATTCCCAGTCTAAGATCGGATCGGACCGAGGGTTGCGGCAGCACATGCAGGGATCGAGCATGTGCTGGTGCCATATTTTTCTTCACCGGGGCACCATCACCAGAACCTGACCGACGGCATTGGGGTTCCAGCGATCGAGGGGGCCGGGGAGGTGTGCGCACATGATGTGCGATGGGTGCTGGTACTTGGCCCTTATATTGGCCCCCTATCCCTCATCAAACCTCGAGAACTCACACCCCCTTAAAGAGCATTTGAGATTTTACAGGTTTGCTGCCAGTAGCCATTAAAGTGTCTGAAATGGGGACATTTTTTTCAAATGGTCACAAAATCTTGTACACTTCGAGTTTTTAGCTTAATTTTTTTGTGCACGCCAACAAAAATACAAGGATCACGTCTACCAAGTTTGGTGCCAAAACTCCATCCCAAAAAATTTTAAAAAACTCTCGAACCGCTAAAAGTTTTGAAAATCGTGAAAAATAGAAAACGAGTCGTCTTGTCATGAAACTTCACGTGAAGGCTTAAGGGACCATTGTATGAATTTGCAAGCCATAAAAATGGCATTGGCATGCAAAAATATGAAGATGTGCCTAAACCCACCTGCCACCCTAGTGATCCATAGCTTGCGCATCCCATCTCTCTGGCCGGCGTAATGCCCTCCCGCCCGCCCTCACGCTCATTTCGTGGGTTGACTTAGGCATACGGAGTTCATTCCCAGTCTAAGCATATGGAGTTCATTCCCAGTCTAAGCATATGGAGTTCATTCCCAGTCTAAGATTGGACCGGACCGAGGTTTGCGATAGCACATGCTGGGCTGGAGCATGTGCTGGTGATGCATTTTTCTTTGCCAGGGCACCATCGTCGGAGCATCACCGGAGAACCTGACCGGTGGCATTGGGGTTCCGACGGTCGGGGGGCCGGGGGGTGTGCGCACATGATGTGCGATGGGTGCTGGTACTTGGCCCTTATATTGGCCCCCTATCCCTCATCAAATTTTGAGAACTCACACCCACTTAAAGAGCATTTGAGATTTTACAGGTTTGCTACCAGTAGCCATTAAAGTGTCTGAAATGGGGACACTCTTTTCAAATGGTCATAAAATCTTGTACACTTCATGTTTTTAGCTGAATTTTTTTATGCATGCCAAAAAAAGTACAAGGATCTTGTCTACCAAGTTTGGGGCCAAAACCCTTCCAAAAAAAGTTTAAAAAATCCTGATCCGTAAAAAGTTTAAAAAATCATGAAAAATAGAAAACGAGTCATCTTGCCATGAAACTTCACGTGAAGGCTTAAAGGACCATTGTATGAATTTGCAAGCCATAAAAATCACATTGGCACACAGAAATATGAAGATGTGCCTAAACCCACCTGCCACCCTATCGATCCATGGCTTACGCATCCCGTCTCTCTGGCCGGCGTAGTGCCCGCCCGCCCGGCCGTCCTTTCGTTTCGTCAGTTGGCTTAGGCATACGAAGTTCATTCTCAGTCTAAGATCAGATCGGACTGAGGGTTGTAGCAGCAGGATCGACAGCACGCAGCAGAGGACCCGATTGATCCCCCGCTTGTGCATCCCACCCCTCTGTCCGACTGAGCGCCCGCACGCTCGTTTCATCGGTTCACTTAGGCATACGAAGTTCATTCCCAGTCTAAGCATACGGAGTTCGTTCCCAGTCTAAGATCGGACCGGACCAAGGGTTGTGGTAGCACATGCTGGGCTCGGGCATGTGCTGGTGTCGTATTTTTTCTTCATTGAGGCACCATCGCCGGAGCATCATCGGAGAACCTGACCGACGGCATTAGGGTTTTGACGATCGGAGGGCCGGGGGGGTGTGCGCACATGATGTGTGATGGGTGCTGGTCCTTGGCCCTTATATTGGCCCCCTATCCCTCATCAAACCTCTAGAACTCACCCCCTTAAAGAGCATTTGAGATTTTATAGGTTTGCTACTAGTAGCCATTAAAGTTTTTGAAATGGGGACACTTTTTTGAAATGGAGCATCACCGGAGAACCTGACCGGCAGCATTGGGGTTCCAATGATCGGGGGGGCCGGGGGGGTGTGCACACATGATGTGCGATGGGTGTTGGTGCTTGGCCCTTATATTGGCCCCCTATCCCTCACGAAACCTTAAGAACTCACACCCCCTTAAAGAGCATTTGAGATTTTACAGGTTTGCTACCAGTAGCCATTAAGGTGTCTGAAATGGGGACACTTTTTTCAAATGGTCACAAAATCTTGTACACTTCGAGATTTTAGTTGAACTTTTTTGTGCATGCCAAAAAAAAATACAAGGATCACGTCTACCAAGTTTAGGGCTAAAACTCTTTCCGAAAAAATTTTTAAAAATCCCAAACCACAAAAAGTTTCAAAAATCATGAAAAATAGAAAACGAGTCGTCTTGCCATGAAACTTCAGGTGAAGGCTTAAGGGGCCATTGTATGAATTTACAAGCCATAAAAATGGCATTGGCATGCAGAAATATGAAGATATGCCTAAACCCACCTACCACCCTATCGATCCACGGCTTGCGCATCCCGTCTCTCTGGCCGACGTAATGCCCGCCCGCCTGTTCGTTTCATCGGTTGGCTTAGGCATGTGGAGTTCATTCCCAGTCTAAGATCAGACCGAACTGAAGGTTTTGGTAGTAGGATTGGCAGCATGCAGAGGGGGACCTAGATGATCCCCGGCTTGTGCACCCCACCCCTCTGGCAGGCTGAGCACCCGCATACTCGTTTCATGGGTTGACTTAGGCATACGGAGTTCATTCTCGGCCTAAGCATACGGAGTTCATTTCCAGTCTAAGATCGGACCAGACCAAGGGATGCGGCAGCACATGCTAGGCTTGGGCATGTGCTGTTGTCGCATTTTTCTTCGTTAGGGCGCCATCGCCTGAGCATCGTCGGAGAGCCTGACCGGCGGCATTGGGGTTCCGACGATCGGGGTGGCCAGGTGGGGTGTGCGCACATGATGTGCGATGGGTGCTAGTACTTCACCCTTATATTGGCCCCATATCCCATTAAATCTCGAGAACTCACACCCCCTTAAAGAGCATTTGAGATTATACAGGTTTGCTGCCAGTAGCCATTAAAGTGTCTGAAATGGGGACACTTTTTTCAAATGGTCACAAAATCTTGTACACTTTGATTTTTTAGCTGAACTTTTTTGTGCATGCCAAAAAAAAATACAAGGATCACCTCTACCAAGTTTGGGGCCAAAACTCCTTCTGAAAAAATTTTAAAAAATCCTAAACCGTAAAAAGTTTTGAAAATCGTGAAAAATAGAAAACGAGTCGTCTTTCCATGAAACTTCACGTGAAGGCTTAAGGGACCATTGCATGAATTTACAAGCCATAAAAACGGCATTGCCACATAGAAATATGAAGATGTGCCTAAACGCACTTACGACCCTATCGATCCACGGCTTGCGCATCCCGTCTCTCTGGCCGACGTAGTGCCTGCCCGTCCACCCGCCCGTTCGTTTCGTCGATTGGCTTTGGCATGCGGAGTTCATTCCCAGTCTAAGATCGGATCGGACCGAGGGTTGCGGCAGCATGATCGGCAGCACACAGAGGGGGACCCGACCGATCCTCGACTTTCGCATCCTTCCCTTCTGGCCGGCTGACCGCCCACACGCTCATTTTTTCGGTTGACTTAGGCATACGGAGTTCATTCCGAGTCTAAGCATACGGAGTTCATTCCCAATGTAAGATTGGACTGGACCGAGGGTTGCGACAGCACATGCTGGGCTCGGGCATGTGCTGGTGCCACATTTTTCTTCGTCGGGGCACCAATTGCCGTAGCATCGTCGGAGAACTTAACCGACGACATTGGGGTTCCGGCGATCAGGGGGGCCGGGGTGGTGTGTGCACATGATGTGCGATGGGTGCTGGTACTTGGCCCTTATGTTGGCCCCCTATCTCTCATCAAACCTCAAGAACTCACACCCCCTTAATGAGCATTTGAGATTTTACAGGTTTGTTGCCAGTAGCCATTAAAGTGTCTGAAATGGGGACACTTTTTTCAAATGGTCACAAAATCTTGTACACTTTGAGTTTTTAGCTGGATTTTTTTGTGCACACCAAAAAAAGTACAAGGATCACGTCTACCAAGTTTGGGGCCAAAAGCCTTCCGAAAAAATTTTAAAAAATCTCAAACCGCAATAAGTTTAGAAAATCATGAAAAATAGAAAATTAGTCGTCTTGCCATGAAACTTCACGTGAAGGCTTAAGGGACCATTGTATGAATTTAGAAGCCATAAAAATGGCATTGGCATGCAGAAATATGAAGATGTGCCTAAACCCACCTACCACCTATCGATCCACGGCTTGCACATCCCGTCTCTCTGGCCGACGTAGTGCCCGTCGACCCGCCCACCCGCTCGTTTCGTCGGTTGGCTTAGGCATACGGAGTTCATTCCTAGTCTAAGATTAGACTGGACCGAGGGTTTCGACAGCAGGATCGATAGCACGTAGAAGGGGACCCGGCCGATCCTCAGCTTGCGCATCCTGCCCCTCTGGCCACTTGAGCGCCCGCACGCTCGTTTCGTGGGTTGACTTAGGCATACGAAGTTCATTCCGAGTCTAAGCATACGGAGTTCATTCCCAGAATAAGATCGGACCGGACCGAGGGTTGCAGTAGCACATGATGGGCTCGGGCATGTGCTGGTGCCGGATTTCTCTTCGTCGGGGCACCATCGCCGGAGCATCGTCGGAGAACTTGACCGGTGACATTGGGGTTCCGACGATCGGGGGGGCCGGGGGTTGTGCGCACATGGTGTATGATGGGTGCTGGTACTTGGCCCTTATATTGGCCCCATATCCCTCATCAAACCTCAAGAACTCACACCCCCTTAATGAGCATTTGAGATTTTACAGGTTTGTTGCCAGTACCCATTAAAGTGTCTGAAATGGGGACAATTTTTTCAAATGGTCACAAAATCTTGTACACTTCAAGTTTTTAGCTGAATTTTTTTGTGCACGCCAACAAAAGTACAAGATCACATCTACCAAGTTTTTGGCCAAAACACCTTTCGAAAAAATTTTAAAAAATCCCGAACCGTAATAAGTTTGGAAAATCATGACAAATAGAAAACGAGTCGTCTTGCCATGAAACTTCACGTGAAGGCTTAAGGGACCATTGAATTAATTTACAAGCCATAAAAATGGCATTGGCACATAAGAATATGAAGATGTGCCTAAACCCACCTACCACCCTATCGATCCACGGCTTGCGCATCTCGTCTCTCTGGCCGACGTAGTGCCCGCCCACCCGCTCGCTCGTTTCGTCGGTTGGCTTCGGCATACGGAGTTCATTCCTAGTCTAAGATCAGACCAGACCGAGGGTTATGGTAGCAGGATCGGCAGCACGTAGAGTGGGACCCGACCGATCCCCGGCTTGTGCATCCCGCCCCTCTGGCCGTCTGAGCGCTCGCGTGCACGTTTCATGGGTTGACTTAGGCATACGGAGTTCATTCCCTATCTAAGAATACGGAGTTCATTCCCAGTCTAAGATCGGATCGGATTAAGGGTTGCAGCAGCACATGCTGGGCTCAGGCATGTGTTGGAGCCGTATTTTTCTTCGTCGGGGCACCATCGCCGGAGCATTACCGGAGAACCTAACTGGCGGCATTAGGGTTCCGGTGATCGGGGGGGCCGGGGGGGTGTGCGCACATGATGTGCGATAGGTGCTGGTACTTGGAACTTATATTGGCCCCTATCCCTCATCAAACCTTGAGAACTCACACCCCCTTAAAGAGCATTTGAGATTTTACAGGTTTGCTGCCAGTAGCCATTAAAGTGTCTAAAATGGGGACACTTTTTTCAAATGGTCACAAAAGCATGTACACTTCGAGTTTTTAGCTGAATTTTTTTGTGTATGCCAACAAAAATACAAGGATCACGTCTACAAAGTTTGGGGCCAAAACTTATTTCGAAAAAATTTTAAAAAATCCCAAACCACAAAAAGTTTTGAAAATCATGAAAAATAGAAAACGACTCGTCTTCCCATGAAACTTCATGTGAAGGCTTAAGGGACGATTGTATGAATTTACAAGCCATAAAAATTGCATTGACACGTAGAGGTATGAAGATGTACCGAAACCCGCCTACCACCCTATCGATCCACGGCCTGCTTATCCCGTCTCTCATTCAACGTAGTGCCCGCCCGCCCGCTTGTTTCATCGGTTGGCTTAGGCATCTGGAGTTCATTCCCATTCTAAGATCAGACCAAACTGAGTGTTGCAGCAGCGGGATCGGTAGCACGCAGAGGGGGACCCAGCTAATCCCCGGGTTGCACATCCCGCCCCTCCAGTCGACTGAGTGCCCGCACGTTCATTTTGTGGGTTGACTTAGGCATACGGAGTTCATTCCCAGTCTAAGCATACAGAGTTCATTCCCAGTCTAAGATCGGACTGGACCGAGGGTTACGACAGCACATGCTGGGCTCGGGCATGTGCTGGTGCTGTATTTTTCTTCGCTGGGGCACCATCACCGGAGCATCGTCGGAGAGCCTGACCGACGGCATTAGGGTTTTGGCGATCGGGGGGGCCGGGGGGGTGTGCGCACATGATGTGCGATGGGTGCTGGTACTTGGCCCTTATATTGGCCCCCTATCCCTCATCAAACCTCGAGAACTCACACCCCCTTAAAGAGCATTTGAGATTTTACAAGTTTGCTTCCAGTAGCCATTAAAGTGTTTGAAATGGGGACACTTTTTTCAAATGGTCACAAAATCTTGTACACTTCGAGTTTTTTGCTGAATTTTTTTGTGCACGCCAACAAAAGTACGAGGATCACGTGTACCAAGTTTGGGGCCAAAACGCCTTTCAAAAAAACTTTAAAAAATCCTGAACCGCAATAAGTTTCGAAAATGATGAAAAATAGAAAACGAGTTGTCTTGCCATGAAACTTCACGTGAAGGCTTAAGGGACCATTGTATGAATTTACAAGCCATAAAAATGGCATTGGTACACAGAAATATGAAGATGTGCCTAAACCCACCTACCACCCTACCGATCCACGGCTTGCGCATCCCGTCTCTCTGGCCGGAATACTGCCCGCCTGCCCGCCCACTCGTTTCGTCGGTTGGCTTAGGTATACGGAGTTCATTCCCAGTCTAAGATCAGATCGGACTGAGGGTTGCGGCAGCAGCATCGGTAGCACGCAGAGGGGGACCCAACCGATCCCCGACTTGCGTATCCCGCCCTTCTTGTTGGCTGAATGCCTGCGTGCTCGTTTCGTGGGTTGACTTAGGCAAACAGAGTTCATTCCCAGTCTAAGATTGGATAGGACCGAGGGTTGCTATAGCACATGCTAGGCTTAGGCATGTGCTGGTGCCACATTCTTCTTCGTCGGGGCACTATCACCGGAGCATCGCCGGAGAACCTGACCGGCGGCATTGGGGTTTCGGCAATCAGAGGGGTCGGGGGGGTGTGTGCACATGATGTGCGATGGGTGCTGCTACTTGGCCCTTATATTGGCCCCCTATCCCCCATCAAACCTCGAGAACTCACACCCCTTTAAAGAGCATTTGAGACTTTACAAGTTTGTTGCCAGTAGCAATTAAAGTTTCTAAAATGGGGACACTTTTTTCAAATGGTCACAAAATCTTGTACACTTCGAGTTTTTAGCTGAATTTTTTTATGCATGCCAACAAAAGTACAAGGATCACGTCTACCATTTTTGGGCCCAAAATCTCGTCTACCATTAAGGGACCATTGTATGAATTTACAAGCCATAAAAATGGCATTGGCACGTAGAAATATGAAGATGTGCCTAAACCCACCTACCACCCTATCGAGCAACGGCTTGCGCATCCCGTCTCTCTGGCCAGCGTAGTGCCTGCCCGCCCACCCGCTCGCTCGTTTTGTGAGTTGGCTTAGGCATACGGAGTTCATTCCCAGTCTAAGATTGAACCAAACTGAAGGTTGCGGCAGCAGGATCGGCAGCACATAGAGGGGGACCCGACCGATCCCCAGCTTGCACATCCCGCCCCTCTGGCTGACTGAGCGCCCGCACGCTAGTTTCGTGGGTTGACTTAGGCATACGGAGTTCATTCTGAGTCTAAGCATACGAAGTTCATTCCTAGTCTAATATCAGACCGGACCGAGGGTTGCGGCAACACATGCTGGGCTTGGGCATGTGCTGGTGCTACATTTTTCTTCGCTGGGGAACCATCACCGGAGCATCGCCGGAGAGCCTGACCAGCGGCATTGGGGTTTTGACGATCGGAGGCGCCGGGGGTGTGTGTGCACATGATGTGCGATGGGTGCTGGTACTTGGCCCTTATATTGGCCCCCTATGCCTCATCAAACCTTGAGAACTCACACCCCCTTAAAGAGCATTTGAGATTTTACAAGTTTGCTTCCAGTAGCCGTTAAAGTGTCTAAAATGGGGACACTTTTTTCAAATGATCACAAAATCTTGTACACTTCGAGTTTTTAGCTGAACTTTTTTGTGCATGCCAACAAAATTACAAGGATCATGTCTACCAAGTTTGGAGCCAAAACTCTTTCTGAAAAAATTTTAAAAAATCCCGAACCGAAAAAAGTTTTGAAAATTATGAAAAATAGAAAACGAGTCGTCTTGCCATGAAACTTCACGTGAAGGCTTAAGGGACCACTGTATGAATTTACAAGCCATAAAATGGCATTGGCACGTAGAAATATGAAGATGTGCCTAAACCCACCTACCACCCTATCGATCCACGGCTTGCGCATCCCGTCTCTCTGGCAGACGTAGTGCTGGCCCGCCCGTCAGCCCGCTCGTTTCATCAATTGGCTTAGGCATACGGAGTTCATTCCCAGTCTAAGATCAGACCAGACCGAGGGTTGCAGTAGCAGGATCGACAGCACACAGAGTGGGACGCGGCCGATCCCTGGCTTGCACATCCCGCCCCTCCGATCGGCTGAGCACCCGCACACTCGTTTCGAGGGTTTACTTAGGCAAACGAAGTTCATTTCCAGTCTAGGATCGGACTGGACCGAGGGTTGCGATAGCACATGCTGGGCTCGAGCATGTGCTCGTGCCGCATTTTTCTTCGTTCGGGCACCATCACTGAAGCATCACCGAATAACCTGACCGACGGCATTGGGGTTCGGACGATCAGAGGGGCTGGGAGGGTGTGCGCACATGATGTACAATGGGTGCTAGTACTTGGCCCTTATATTGGCCCCCTATCGCTCATCAAACCTCGAGAACTTACACCCCCTTAAAGAGCATTTGAGATTTTACAGGTTTGCTTCCAATAGCCATTAAAGTGTCTGAAATGGGGACACTTTTTTCAAATGGTCACAAAATCTTGTACACTTCGAGTTTTTTACTGAATTTTTTTGTGCATGCCAACAAAAATACAGGGATCAGGTCCACCAAGTTTGGGGCCAAAACTCCTTCTAAAAAAAGTCTAAAAAATCCTGAAACCGCAAAATGTTTCAAAAATCATGAAAAATAGAAAATGAGTTGTCTTGCCATGAAACTTCACGTGAAGGCCTAAGGGACCATTGTATGAATTTGCAAGCCATAAAAATGGCATTGGCACGTAGAAATATAAAGATGTGCCTAATCCCACTTACCACCCCATCGATCCACGGCTTGCGCATCCCGTCTCTCTGGCCAGCGTAGTGCCCGCCCGTCCGCCCGCTCGTTTCGTCGGTTGGGTTAGGCATATGGAGTTCATTCCCAGTCTAAGATCAGACCGGATTGGGGGTTGGGGTAGTAGGATTGACAGAACGCGGAAGGGGACCCAGTCGATCCTCGGCTTGCGCAGCCTGCCCCTCTGGCCGACTGAGCACCCGCACGCTCGTTTCGTGGGTTGACTTAGGCATACGGAGTTCATTCCCAGTCTAAGCATACGGAGTTCATTCCCGGTATAAGATCAGACTGGTCCGAGGGTTGCAGCAGCACATACTAGGCTTGGGCATGTGCTGGTGCCGCATTTCTCTTCATCGGGGCACCATTGCCAGAGCATCGTCGGAGAACTTGACCGACAGCATTGGGAATCCGGCGATCGGGGGGATCGGGGGGTGTGCGCACATGATGTGTGATGGGTGTTGGTACTTGGCCCTTATATTGGCCCCCTACCAATCATCAAACATCGAGAACTCACACCCCCTTAAAGAGCATTTGAGATTTTACAGGTTTGCTGCTAGTAGCCATTAAAGTGTCTGAAATGGGGACACTTTTTTCAAATGGTCACAAAATCTTGTACACTTCGAGTTTTTAGCTGACTTTTTTTATTCATGCCAACAAAAATACAAGGATCACATATACCAAGTTTGGGGCCAAGACTCCATCCGAAAAAATTTTAAAAAATCCCGAACCGCAAAAAGTTTCAAAAATCGTTAAAAATAGAAAACCAGTCGTCTTGCCATGAAACTTCACGTGAAGGCTTAAGGGACCATTGTATGAATTTACAAGCCATAAAAATGGCATTGGCACACAGAAATATGAAGATGTGCCTAAACCTACCTACCACCCTATCGATCCACGGCTTGCGCATCCCGTCTCTTTGGCCGGCGTTGTGCCCGCCCGCCCACCCGCCCGCTTATTTCGTCGGTTGGCTTAGGCATACGGAGTTCATTCCCAGTCTAAGATCAAACCAGATCGAGGGTTGTGGCAGCAAGATCGCCAGCATATAGAGGGGGACCCGTCCGATCCCCAGCTTGTGCATCACACCCATCTGGCCGGCTGAGCGCCCGCACGCTCGTTTCGTGGGTTGACTTAGGCATACGGAGTTCATTCCCACTCTAAGCATACGGAGTTCATTCCCATTCTAAGATCGGACCGGACCGAGGGTTGCGGCAGCACATGCTGGGCTCGAGCATGTGCTGGTGCCGCATTTTTCTTTGCCGGGGCACCATCGTCGGAGCATCACTGGAGAACTTGACCGACAGTATTGGGGTTTCGACGATCGGGGGGGCTGGGGGGTGTGCGCACATGATGTGCGATGGGTGCTAGTACTTGGCCCTTATATTGGCCCCCTATCCCTCATCAAACCTCGAGAACACACACCCCTTTAAAGAGCATTTGAGATTTTACAGGTTTGCTGCCAGTAGCCATTAAAGTGTCTGAAATGGGGACACTTTTTTCAAATGGTCGTAAAATCTTGTACACTTCGAGTTTTTAGCTGAATTTTTTTATGCATGCCAACAAAAATACAAGGATCGCATCTACCATGTTTGGGGCAAAACTCCTTTCGAAAAAATTTTAAAAAATCCCGAACCATAAAAATTTTCAAAAATCGTGAAAAATAGAAAACGAGTCGTATAGCCATGAAACTTCACGGGAAGGCTTAAGGGACCATTGTATGAATTTACAAGCCATAAAAATGGCATTCTCACGTAGAAATATGAAGATGTGCCAAACCCACCTACCACCCTATCGATCCAGGGCTTGCGCATCCCGTCTCTCTGGTCGACGAAGTTTCGACCGCCCGCCCGCCCGCTCGTTTCGTCGGTTGGCTTAGGCATATGGAGTTCATTCCCAGTCTAAGATCAGACCGGACCGAGGGTTGTGGCAGCAGGATCGGCAGCACACAGAGGGGAACTCGATCGATCCTCGACTTGCGCATCCCACCCCTCTACCTGACTGAGTGCCCACATGCTCGTTTCGTAGGTTGACATTGGCATATGGAGTTCATTCCCAGTCTAAGATCGGACCGGACTGAGGGTTGCCGTGGCACATGCTAGGCTCGGGCATGTGCTAGTACCGTATTTTTCTTCGTCAGGGCACCATTGCCGGAGCATCGCCTGAGAACCTGATCGGTGGCAATAGGGTTCCGGTGATCGGAGGGGATGTGCACATAGGATGTGCGATGGGTGCTAGTACTTGGCCCTTATATTGGCCCCCTATGCCTTATCAATCCTCGAGAACTCTCACCCCCATAATGAGTATTTGAGATTTTACAGGTTTGCTGCCAGTAGCCATTAAAGTGTCTGAAATGGGAAATTTTTTTCAAATGGTCACAAAATCTTGTACACTTCGAGTTTTTAGGTGAATTTTTTTGTGCATGCCAACAAAAATACAAGGATCATGTCTACCAAGCTTGGGGCCAAAACTCCTTTCGAAAAAATTTTAACAAATCCCGAACCGTAAAAAGTTTTAAAAATCGTGAAAAATAGAAAACGAGTCGTCTTGCCATTAAACTTCACGTGAAGGCTTAAGGGACCATTGTATGAATTTACAAGCCATAAAAATGGCAGTGACATGCAGAAATATGAAGATGTGCCTAAACCCACCTACTACCCTATCAATCCACGGCTTATGCATGCCGTCTCTCTAGCCGGCGTAGTGCCCGCCCGCCCTTCTGCTCGTTTCGTCGGTTGGCTTAGGCATACGGAGTTCATTCCTAGTCTAAGATTGGATCGGACCGAGGGTTGCGACAGTAGCATCGACAGCAGGCAGAGGGGGACCCGATCGATCCCAGCTTGCGCATCCCGCCCCTCTGGCCGGCTGAGCGCCTGTACGCTAATTTCATCGGTTGACTTTCGCATATGGAGTTCATTCTCAGTCTAAGATCAGACCGGAATGAGGGTTGCGACAGCACATGCTGGGCTCGAGCATGTGCTGGTGCCGCATTTTTCTTCGCCGGGGCACCATCGCCGGAGCATCGCCCGAGAACCTAACCGACGACATTGGGGTTTCGACGATCGAGGGGGCCGGGGGGGTGTGTGCGCACATGATGTGCGATGGGTGCTGGTACTTGGCCCTTATATTGGCCCCCTATTCCTCATCAAACCTTGAGAACTCACACCCCCTTAAAGAGCATTTGAGATTTTACAGGTTTGCTGCCAGTAGCAATTAAAGTGTCTGAAATGGGGACACTTTTTTCAAATGGTCACAAAATCTTGTACACTTCGAGTTTTTAGCTGAATTGTTTTGTGCATGCCAACAAAAATACAAGGATCATCTTTACCAAGTTTGGGGCCAAAAATACTTTCGAAAAAATTTTAAAAAATTCCAAACCGTAAAAAGTTTTGAAAATCGTGAAAAATAGAAAACGAGTCGTCTTGCCATGAAACTTCATGTGAAGGCTTAAGGGACCATTGTATGAATTTACAAGCCATAAAAATATCATTGGCACATAGAAATATGAAGATGTGCCTAAACTCACCTACCACCCTATCGATCCACGACTTGCGCATCACGTCTCTCTGGCCGGCGTAGTGCCTGCCCGCCCACCCGCTTGTTTCATCGATTGGCTTAGGCATACGGAGATCATTCCTAGTCTAAGATCAGATCGAACCGAGGGTTGCGGCAGCAGGATCGGTACCACGTAGAGGGGGACCCGACCGATCCCCGTCTTGCGCATCCCGCCCTTTTGGCCGGCTGAGCGCCTGCACGCTCGTTTCATGGGTTGACTTAGGCATATGGAGTTTATTCCCAGTCTCAGATCAGACCAGACCGAGGGTTGCGGCAGCACATGCTGGGCTAGGGCATGTGCTGGTGCCGCATTTTTCTTCGCCGGGGCACCATCGCCGGAGCATCGTCGGAGAACCTAACTGGCGACGTTGGGCTTCTGGTTATCGGGGGCCCGGGGGGTGTGCGCACATGATGTGAGATGGGTGCTGGTACTTGGCCCTTATATTGGCCCCCTATCCCTCATCAAACCTCAAGAACTCACACCCCTTTGAAGAGCATTTGAGATTTTACAGGTTTGCTACCAGTAGCCATTAAAGTGTCTAAAATGGGGACAGTTTTTTCAAATGGTCACAAAATCTTGTGCACTTTGAGTTTCTAGCTGAATTTTTTTGTGCATGCCAACAAGAATACGAGGATTACGTCTACCAAGTTTGGGGCCAAAACTCCTTCCGAAAAAATTTTAAAAAATCCCGAACCGTAAAAATTTCGAAAATCATGAAAAATAGAAAATGAGTGGTCTTGCCATGAAACTTCACGTGAAGGCTTAAGGGACCATTGTATGAATTTACAAGCCATAAAAATGGCATTGGCACATAGAAATATGAAGATGTCCCTAAACCCACCTACCACCCTATGGATCCACGGCTTGCGCATCCCGTCTCTCTAGCTGGCGTAGTGCCCGCCCGCCCGCCCGCTCGCTCGTTTCGTCAGTTGGCTTAGGCATACGGAGTTCATTCCCTTTCTAAGATTGATCTGGACCAAGGGTTGCAGTAGCAGGATCGACAGCACATAGAGGGGGACCCGGCCGGTCCCCGACTTGCGCATCCCGCCCCTCTGGCCGGCTGAGCGCCCGTACACTCGTTTCGTGGGTTGACTTAGGCATACGGAGTTCATTCCCAGTCTCAGATCGGATCGAACTAAGGGTTGCAACAGCACATGCTGGGCTCGGGTATGTGCTGGTGCCGCATTTTTCTTCGTCGGGGCACCATCGTCAGAGCATCGTCGGAGAGCCTGACCAGCGGCATTGGGGTTCCGGTGATCAGGGGGGCCGGGGGGTGTGCGCACATGATGTGAGATGGGTGCTGGTACCTGGCCCTTATATTGGCCCCCTATCCCTCATCAAACTTCGAGAACTCACACCCCCTTAAAGAGCATTTGAGATTTTACAGGTTTGCTACCAGTAGCCATTAAAGTGTCTAAAATGGGGACAGTTTTTTCTAATGGTCACAAAATCTTGTGCACTTCAAGTTTTTAGCTGAATTTTTTTATGCATGCCAACAAAAATACAAGGATCATGTCTACCAAGTTTGGGGCCAAAACTCCTTCTGAAAAAATTTTAAAAAATCCCAAACCACAAAAATTTTTGAAAATCATGAAAAATAGAAAATGAGTTGTCTTGCGATGAAACTTGACGTGAAGGTTTAAGGGACCATTGTATGAATTTACAAGCCATAAAAATGGCATTGGAATGCAGAAATATGAAGATGTGCCTAAACCCACTACCACCCTATCGATCCACGGCTTGCGCATCCTGTCTCTTTAGCCGGCGTAGTGCCCGTCCGCCCACCCGCTCGCTCGTTTCGTCGGTTGGCTTAGGCATACGGAGTTCATTCCCTGTCTAAGATTGAACCAGACTAAGGGTTATGGTAGCAGGATTGGCAGCACATAGAGGGGGACCCGGCCGATTCCCAGCTTGCGCATCCACCCCCTCTGGCCGGCTGAGTGCCCGCACACTCATTTCGTGGGTTGACGTAGGCATACGGAGTTCATTCCCAGTCTAAGCATACAGAGTTCATTCCCAGTCTCAGATCAGACCGGACCGAGGGTTACGGCAACACATGCTGGGCTCGGGCATGTGCTGGTGCCGCATTTTTCTTCACCGGGGCACCATCATCGGAGAACCTGACCGGCGGCATTGGGGTTACGACGATTGGGGGGGCCAGGAGGGGTGTGCGCACATGATGTGCGATGGGTGCTGGTACTTGGCCATTATATTGGCTCCTTATCCCTCATCAAAACTCAAGAACTCACACCCCCTTAAAGATCATTTGAGATTTTAAATGTTTGCTGCCAGTAGCCATTAAAGTGTCTGAAATGGGGACACTTTTTTCAAATGGTCACAAAATCTTGTACACTTCGAGTTTTTAGCTAAATTTTTTTGTGCATGCCAAAAAATATACAAGGATCAAGTCTACCAAGTTTGGGGCCAAAAATCCTTTCAAAAAAATTTTAAAAAATCCCGAACCGTAAAAAGTTTCAAAAATCGTGAAAAATAGAAAACGAGTCGTCTCACCATTAAACTTCACGTGAAGGCTTAAGGGACCATTGTATGAATTTACAAGCCATAAAAATGGCATTGGCATGCAGAAATATGAAGATGTGCCTAAACCCACCTACCACCCTATCGATCCACGGCTTGTGCATCCAGTCTCTCTGGCCGACGTAGTGATCGCCCGCCCGCCCGCCGGCTCATTTCGTCCGTTGGCTTAGGCATACGGAGTTCATTCCCAGTCTAAGATTGAATCGGATCGAGGGTTGTGGCAACAGGATTGGTAGCACACAAAGGGTGACCCAACCGATCGCCGACTTGTGCATCCCACCCCTCTGGCCGACTGAGCGCCCGCATGCTCGTTTCGTGGGTTGACTTAGGCATACGAAGTTCATTGCCATTCTAAGCATACGGAGTTCATTCCCAGTCTAAGATTGGATCGGACCGAGGGTTATGGCAGCACATACTGGGCTCGGGCATGTGCTGGTGCAGTATTTTTCTTCGTCGGGGCACCATCGTCGAAGCATCGTCGGAGAACCTGTCCAGTGCCATTGGGGTTCCGACGATCGGGGGGCCGGGGGGTGTGTGCACTTGATGTGCGATGGGTGCTAGTACTTGGCCCTTATATTGGCCCCCTATCCCTCATCAAACCTCGAGTACTCACACCCCCTTAAAGAGCATTTGAGATTTTACAGGTTTGCTGCCAGTAGCCATTAAAGTGTCTCGATGGGGATACTTTTTTCAAATGGTCACAAAATCTTGTACACTTCAAGCTTTTAGTTGAATTTTTTTGTGCATGCCAAAAAATATGCAAGGATCACATCTACCAAGTTTGGGGCCAAAAATCCTTCCGAAAAAAGTTTAAAAAATCTCGAACCGTAAAAAGTTTCAAAAATCGTGAAAAATAGAAAATGAGTTGTCTTGCCATGAAACTTCACGAGAAGGCTTAAGGGACCATTGTATGAATTTACAAGCCATAAAAATGGCATTAGGACGCAGAAATATGAAGATGTGCCTAAACCCATCGACCACCCTGTCGATCCACGGCTTTCGCATCCCGTCTCTCTGGCCGGCGTAGTGCCCACCCGCCCGCCCGCCCGCTCAGTGCCCGCCTGCCCGCCCGCCCGCTCGTTTTTTCAGTTGGCTTAGGCATACGGAGTTCATTCCCAGTCTAAGATCGGACCGGACCGAGGGTTGCGACAGCAGAATTGACAGCACGTAGAGGGGGACCCGGTCGATCCTCGGCTTGCGCATCCCACCCCTCTGGCCGGCTGAGCACCCGTACGCTCGTTTCATGGGTTGACTTAGGCATACGGAGTTCATTCCCAGTCTAAGATCAGACGGGACCGATGGTTGCGGCAGCACATTCTGGGCTCAGGCATGTGCTGGTGCTATATTTTTCTTTGTCGGGGCACCATCGCCAGAGCATCACCGGGGAACCTGACCGGCGGCATTGGGGTTTCGATGATCGGGGGGGCCGGGGGGTGTGCGCACTTGATGTGCGATGGGTACTGGTACTTGGCCCTTATATTGGCCCCCTATGCCTCATCAAACCTGGAGAACTCACACCCCCTTAAAGAGCATTTAAGATTTTAGAGGTTTGCTGCCAGTAGCCATTAATGTGTCCGAAATGAGGACACTTTTTTCAAATGGTCACAAAATCTTGTACACTTCGAGTTTTTAGCTGAATTGTTTTGGGAATGCCAACAAAAATACAAGGATCATGTCTACCAAGTTTGGGGCCAAAACTCCTTCCAAAAAAATTTTGGAAGATCTCGAACCGTAAAAAGTTTTGAAAATCATGAAAAATAGAAAATAAGTCTTCTTGCCATGAAACTTCATGTGAAGGCTTAAGGGACCATTGTATGAATTTACAAGCCATAAAAATGGCATTGCCATGCAGAAATATGAAGATGTGCCTAAACCCACCTACCAACCTATCGATCCACGGCTTGCGCTTCCCGTCTCTCTGGACGGCATTGTTCCCGCCCACCCGCTCGTTTCATCAGTTGGCTTAGGCGTACGAAGTTCATTCCCTGTCTAAGATTGGATCAGACTGAGGGTTGTGGCAGCAGGATCGACAGCACACAGAGGGGGACCCGACCAATCCCCGGCTTGCGCATCCCGCCCCTCTAGCCGGCTTAGCGCCCGCACGCTCGTTTCGTGGGTTGACTTAGGCATACGGAGTTCATTCCCCGTCTAAGCATATGGAGTTCATTCCCAGTCTAAGATTGGACCGGGCTGAGGGTTGCGGCAGCACATGCTGGGCTCGAGCATGTGTTGGTGCTGCATTTTTCTTCGCCGGGGCACCATCGTCGGAGCATCACCTGAGAACCTAATTGACGGTATTGGGGTTCTAGCGATCGGGGGTGCCGGGGGGTGTACGCACATAATGTACAATGAGAATTGGTACTTGGCCCTTATATTGGCCCACTGTCCCTCATCAAACCTCGAGAACTCACACCCCCTTAAAGAGCATTTGAGATTTTACAGGTTTGCTGGCAGTAGCCATTAAAGTGTCCGAAATGGGGACACTTTTTTCAAATGGTCACAAAATCTTGTACACTTCGAGTTTTTAGTTGAATTTTCTTGTGCATACCAACAAAAATACAAGGATCAAGTCTACCAAGTTTGAGGCCAAAACTCCTTCTGAAAAAATTTTAAAAAATCCTTAACCGCAAAAAGTTTCAAAAATCATGAAAAATAGAAAACGAGTCGTCTTGCCATGAAACTTCACGTGAAGGCTTAAGGGTCCATTGTATGAATTTACAAGCCATAAAAATGGCATTGGCATGCAGAAAAATGAAGATGTGCCTAAACCCTCCTACCACCCTATCGATCCATAGCTTTTGCATCCCGTCTCTCTGGCCGGCGTTGTGCCCGTCCTCTCGCCCGCCCGCTCATTTCGTCGGTTGGCTTAGGCATACGGAGTTAATTCCCAGTCTAAGCATACAGAGATCATTCCCAATCTAAGATCAGATCGAACCGAGGGTTACGACAGCACATGCTCTGTTCGGGCATGTGCTGGTGCAGCATTTTTCTTTGCCGGGGCACCATCACCGGAGCATCGTCGGAGAACCTGACCGACGGCATTGGGGTTCGGCGGCCAGGGGGGGTGTGCGCACATGATGTGCGGTGGGTGCTGGTACTTGGCCCTTATATTGGCCCCCTATCCCTCATCAAACCTCGAGAACTCACACCCCCTTAAAGAGCATTCGAGATTTTACAGGTTTGCTGCCAGTAGCAATTAAACTGTCTGAAATGGGGACACTTTTTTGAAATGGTCACAAAATCATGTACACTTCGAGTTTTTATATGATTTTTTTTGTGCATGCCAACAAAAATAAACGCATCACGCCTACCAAGTTTGGGGCCAAAACACCTTCCATAAACTTTTTAAAAAATCCCGACCTTTAAAAGGTTTCAAAAATAGTGAAAAATAGAAAACGAGTCGTCTTGCCATGAAACTTCATGTGAAGGCTTAAGGGACCATTGTATGAATTTACAAGCCATAAAAATGGCATTGGCATGCGGAAATATGAAGATGTGCCTAAACCCACCTACCACCCTATCGATCCACGGCTTGCGCATCCCGTCTCTCTGGCCGGCGTAGTGCCCACCCGCCCGCACGCTAATTTCGTCGGTTGGCTTAGGCATACAAAGTTAATTCCCAGTCTAAGATCGGATCAGACCGAGGGTTGGGGTAGTATGATCGACAGCTCGCAAAGGGGGACCCGATCGATCCTCGGCTTGCGCATCCTGCCCTTCTGGCCAGCTGACCGCCCGGTACGCTCGTTCCGTGGGTTGACTTAGGCAAACGGAGTTAATTCCCAGTCTAAGCATACGAAGTTCATTCCCAGTCTAAGATCGAACCAGACCGAGGGTTGCGACAGCACATGCTGGGCTCGAGCATGTGCTGGTGCCACATTTTTCTTTGCCGAGGCACTATCACCGGAGCATCACCGGAGAACCTGACCGGCGGCATTGGGGTTCGGCGGTCGGGGGGGTGTGCGCAGAGGATATGCGGTGGGTGCTGGTACTTAGCCCTTATATTGGGCCCCTATCCCTCATCAAACCTCGAGAACTCACACCCCCTTAAAAAGCATTTGAGATTTTACAGTTTTGCTGCCAGTAGCTATTAAAGTGTCTGAAATGGGAACACATTTTTCGAATGGTCACAAAATCTTGTACACTTCGAGTTTTTAGCTGAATTGTTTTGTGCATGCCAACAAAAATACTAGGATCACGTCTACCAAGTTTGGGGCCAAAACTCCTTCCGAAAAAATTTTAAAAAATCCCAAACCCCAAAAAGTTTCAAAAATCATGAAAAATAGAAAACGAGTCGTCTCGCCATGAAACTTCACGTGAAGGCTTAAGAGACCACTGTATGAATTTACAAGCCATGAAAATGGCATTGGCACGTAGAAATATGAAGATCTGCCTAAACCTACCTACCACCCTATCGATACACGGCTTGCGCATCCCGTGTCTCTGGTCGACGTAGTGCCCGCCCGCCCGCACACTCACTCGTTTCGTCGGTTGGCTTAGGCATATAGAGTTCATTCCTAGTCTAAGATTGGATCGGACCAAGGGTGGTGGCAACAGGATCGACAGCACGTAGAGGGGGACCCGGTCGATCCCCGGCTTGCATATCCCGCCCCTCTGGCCGGCTGAACGCCCACACGCTCATTTCGTGGGTTGACTCAGGCATACGGAGTTCATTCCCAGTCTAAGCATATGGAGTTCATTCCATGTCTAAGATCAGACCGGATCGAGGGTTGCGGCAGCACAAGCTCGGCTCGGGCATGTGCTGGTGCCACATTTTTCTTTGTCGGGGCACCATCGCCGGAGAACCTGACCGATTGCATTGGGGTTCCGGCGATCGGGGGAGCTGGGGGGTGTGCACACATCATGTGCGATGGGTGCTGGTACTTGGCCCTTATATTGGACCCCTATCCCTCATCAAACCTCGAGAGCTTACACCCCCTTAAAGAGCATTTGAGATTTTACAGGTTTGCTGCCAGTAGCCATTAAAGTGTCTGAAATGGGGACACTTTTTTCAAATGGTCACAAAATCTTGTACACTTCTAGTTTTGAGCTGAATTTTTTGTGCACGCCAACAAAAATACAAGGACCACGTCTACCAAGTTTGGGGCCAAGACACCTTCCGAAAAAATTTTAAAAAATCCCAAACCGTAAAAACTTTAAAAAATCATTTAAAATGGAAAACGAGTCATCTTGCCATGAAACTTCATGTGAAGCCTTAAGGGACCATTGTATGAATTTACCAACCATAAAAATGGCATTAGCATGAAGAAATATGAAGAAGTGCCTAAACCCGCCTAGCATTCTATCGATCCTCGGCTTGCGCATCCCGTCTCTCTGGCCGGCATAGTGCCCGCCCGCCCGCCCGCTCGTTTCGTCGGTTGGCTTAGGCATACGGAGTTCATTCCCAGTCGAAGATTGGACCGGACCGAGGGTTGCGGCAGCAGGATCGGCAGTACGTAGAGGGAGACCCGACCGATCCCCGGCTTGCGCATCTTGCCCCCCTGGCCGACTGAGCGCCCGCAAGCTCGTTCCATGCGTTGACTTAGGCATACGGAGTTCATTCCCAGCCTAAGCATACGGATTTCATTCCCAGTCTATGATCAGACCGGACTGAGGGTTACGGCAGCACATGCTAGGCTCGAGCATGTGCTGATGCTGCATTTTTCTTCACCGGAGCATCGTCGGAGAACCTGACCGATGGCATTGAGGTTCCGACGATCAAGGGGGCTGGGGGGTGTGCGCACATGATGTGCGATGGGTGCTGGTACTTGGCCCTTATATTTTCCCCTTATCCCTCATCAAACCTCAAGAACTCAAACCCCCTTAAAGAGCGTTTGAGATTTTACAGGTTTGCTACTAGTAGCCATTAAAG
Source organism: Durio zibethinus (assembly GCF_047325235.1). Classification (NCBI taxonomy): domain Eukaryota; kingdom Viridiplantae; phylum Streptophyta; class Magnoliopsida; order Malvales; family Malvaceae; genus Durio; species Durio zibethinus. The sequence continues at coordinate 17,944,212 of NC_143162.1, read as the reverse complement.
TGTCTGAAATGGGGACACTTTTTTCAAATGGTCACAAAATCTTGTACACTTTGAGGTTTTAGCTGAATTGTTTTGTGCATGCCAACAAAAATACAAGGATCACGTCTACCAAGTTTGGGGCCAAAAATCCTTCTGAAAAAATTTAAAAAAATCCCAAATCGTAAAAAGTTTCAAAAATTGTGAAAAATAGAAAACGAGTCGTCTTGCCATGAAACTTCAAGTGAAGGCTTAAGGGACCATTTGTATGAATTTACAAGCCATAAAAATGGCATTGGCATGAAGAAATATGAAGATGTGCCTAAACCCACCTACCACCCTATCGATCCATGGCTTGCGCATCCCGTCTCTCTGGCCGGCGTAGTGCCCGCCCGCCCTCCCACCCACTTGTTTCATCGGTTGGCTTAGGCATACGAGGTTCATTCCCAGTCTAAGATCGAACCGGACCAAGGGTTACGGCAGCAGGATCGACAGCACGCAGAGGGGGACCCGATCGATCCTCAGCTTGCGCATCCCGCCCCTCTGGCCGGCTGAGCGCCCGCACACTTATTTCATGGGTTAACTTAGGCATACGGAGTTCATTCCCAGTCTAAGCATACGGAGTTGATTCCCAGTCTAAGCATACAGAGTTGATTCCCAGTCTAAGATCAGACCGGATCGAGGGTTGCGCCAGCACATGCTGGGGTCGAGCATGTGCTGGATCGGATCGAGGGTTACGCCAGCACATGCTGGGGTCGAGCATGTGCTGGTGCTGTATTTTTCTTCGTCGGGGCATCATCGCCAGAGAACTTGACCGGCGGCATTGGGGTTCCGCCCGATCGGGGGGTCGGGGGGCTGTGCACACATGATGTGCGATGCGTGCTGGTACTTAGCCCTTATATTGGCCCCCTATCCCTAATCAAACCTCGAGAACTCACACCCCCTTAAAGAGCATTTGAGATTTTACAGGTTTGCTGCCAGTAGCCATTAAAGTGTTTGAAATACAAGGATCACGTCTAAGAAATTTGGGCCAAAACTCCTTCCAAAAAAATTTTAAAAAATCTCGAACCGTAAAAAGTTTCAAAAATCGTGAAAAATAGAAAATGAGTCATCTTGCCATGAAACTTCACGTGAAGGCTTAAGGGACCATTGTATGAATTTACAAGCCATAAAAATGGCATTGGCACATAGCAATATGAAGATGTGCCTAAACCCACCTACCACCCTATCTATCCACGGCTTGCGCATCCCATCTCTCTGGCCGATGTTGTGCCCGGCCGCCCGCCCGCTCGCTCGTTTTGTCGGTTTGCTTAGGCATACGGAGTTAATTCCCTGTCTAAGATGAGACCAGACCGAGGGTTACGGTAGCAGGATCAGCAGCACGCAAAGGGTGACCCGGTTGATCCCCGGCTTGCTCATCTCGCCCCTCTGAATGCTCGTTTCGTTAGTTGACTTAGGCATACAGAGTTCATTCCCAGTCTAAGCATACGAGTTCATTGCCAGTCTAAGATCAGGCCAGACCGAGGGTTGCGACAGCACATGCTGGTGCCCTCGGGCATGTGCTCGTGCCACATTTTTCTTCGTCTGGGCGCCATCACCGGAGAACCTGACCAGTGACATTGGGGTTCCGACGATCGGGGGGGTCGGGGAGGTGTGCGCACATGATGTGCGACGGGTGCTGGTACTTGGCCCTTATGTTGGCCCCCTATCCTTCATCAAACCTCGAGAACTCACACCCTCTTAAAGAGCATTTGAGGTTTTACAGGTTTGCTGCCAGTAGCCATTAAAGTGTCTTAAATGGGGACACTTTTTTCAAATTGTCACAAAATCTTGTACACTTCGAGTTTTTAGCTGAATTTTTTTATGCATGCCAACAAAAATACAAGGATCACGTCTACAATGTTTAGGGCCAAAAATCCTTCTAAAAAAATTTTAAAAAATCTCGAACGACAAAAAGTTTCAAAATCATGAAAAATAGAAAACTAGTGGTCTTGCCATGAAACTTCACGTGAAGGCTTAAGGGACCATTGTACGAATTTACAAGCCATAAAAATGGCAGTGGCACACAACAATATGAAGATGTGCCTAAACCCACCTACCACCCTATCGATCCACAGCTTGCGCATCCCGTCTCTCTGGTCGACGTAGTGCCCGCCCGTCCGCCCACCCGCTCATTTCGTCGGTTGGCTTAGGCATACGGAGTTCATTCCCAATCTAAGATCAGACCGGACCGAAGGTTGCGGCAGCAGGATCGGCAGCACGCAGAGGAGGACTCAGCCAATCCCCGGCTTACGTTTCCTACCCCTCTGGCTGGTTGAGTGCCCGCACGCTTATTTCATTGGTTGACTTAGGCATACGAAGTTCATTCCCAGTCTAAGCATACGGAGTTCATTCCCAGTCTAAGATCGAACTGGACCGAGGGTTGCGGCAGCACATGCTGGGCTCGAGCATGTGCTGGTGCCACATTTTTCTTCATCGGGGCACCATCGCCGGAGAACCTGATCGATGGCATTGGGGTTTTGACAATCCAGGGGGCTGGGGGGGTGTTCGCACATGATGTGCGATGGGTGCAATGTGCAATGGTGTCTTAAATAGGGACACTTTTTTCAAATTGTCACAAAATCTTATACACTTCGAGTTTTTAGTTGAATTTTTTTGTGCATGCCAACAAAAATATAAGGATCACGTCTACAATGTTTTGGGCCAAAAATCATTCCGAAAAAATTTTAGAAAATCCCGAAGCGTAAAAGGTTTTAAAAATCATGAAAAATAAAAAACGAGTCATCTTGCCATGAAACTTCACATGAAGGCTTAAGGGACCATTGTATGAATTTACAAGCCATAAAAATGGCATTGGCACGTAGAAATATGAAGATGTGCCTAAACCCACCTACCACCCTATCGATCCACGGCTTGCGCATCCCATTTCTCTGGTCGGCGTAGTGCCCGCCCGCCCGCCCAGTCATTTCATCGGTTGGCATAGGCATACAGAGTTCATTCCCAGTATAAGATCAGATCAGATCAAGGGTTGTGGCAGCAAGATCGATAGCACGCAGAGGGGGACCCGGTCGATTCCTGACTTGCGCATCCCGCCCTTCGGCCGGCTGAGCGTCTGCACATGCGTTTTGTGGGTTGACTTAGGCATACAGAGTTCATTCCCAGTCTAAGCATACGGAGTTCATTCCCAGTCTAAGGTTGGACCGAACCGAAGGTTGCGGTAGCACATGCTGGGCTCAGGCATGTGCTGGTGCTGCATTTGTCTTCGCCGGGGCACCATCGTCAGAGCATCACCGGAGAACCTGACCGACGACATTATGGTTTCGGCGATCGGGGGGGTGTGCGCAAATGATGTGCGATGGGTGCTGGTATTTGGCCCTTATATCGGCTCCCTATCCCTCATCAAACCTCGAGAACTCACACCCCCTTAAAGAGCATTTGAGATTTTACAGGTTTACAGCCAGTAGCCATTAAAGTGTCTGAAATGGGAACACTTCTTTCAAATGGTCACAAAATCTTGTACACTTTGAATTTTTAGCTGAAGTTTTTTGCACATGCCAATAAAAATACAAGGATCACGTGTACCAAGTATGGGGCCAAAATTCCTTCCGAAAAAATTTTAAAAAATCCCGAACCGTAAAAAGTTTCAAAAATCATGAAAAAAAGAACATGAGTCATCTTGCCATGAAACGTCACGTGAAGGCTTAAGGGACCATTGGATGAATTTACAAGCCATAAAAATGGCATTGGCATGCAGAAATATGAAGATGTGCCTAAACCGACCTACCACCTTATCGATCCACAGCTTGCGCATCCCGTCTCTCTGGCCGGCGTAGTGCCCGCCGGTCCGCCCGCTCGTTTCATCGGTTGGCTTAGGCATACGGAGTTCATGCCTAGTCTAAGATCGGACCAGACTGAGGGTTGTGGCAGCAGGATCGGTAGTACACTGAGGGGGACCCGGTTGATCCCCGGCTTGCGCATCCCACCCTTCTGGCCGACTGAGCGCTCACTCGCTCGTTTCGTTGGTTGACTTAGGCATACGGAGTTCATTCCCAGTCTAAGCATGCGAGTTCATTCCCAGTCTAAGATTGGACTGGATCGAGGGTTACGACAGCACATGCTGGGCTCGGGTATGTGCTGGTGCCGCATTTTTCCTCGTCGGGGCACCATCGCCAGAGCATCGTCGGAGAGCCTTACTAGCGGCATTAGGGTTCCGGCGATCAGGGGGGCCGGGCGGGTGTGCACACATGATGTGCGATGGTTGCTGGTACTTGGCTCTTATATTGGCCCCCTATCCCTCATCAAACATCGAGAACTCACACCCCTTTAAAGAGCATTTCAGATTTTACAGGTTTGCTACCAGTAGCCATTAAAGTGTCTAAAATGGGGACACTTTTTTGAAATGGTCACAAAATCTTGCACACTTTCGAGTTTTTCGCTAAATTTTTTTGTGCATGCCAACAAAAATACAAGGATCATGTCTACCAAGTTTGGGGCCAAAATTCCATCTTAAAAAATTTTTAAAAATCCTGAACCGTAAGAAGTTTCAAAAATTGTGAAAAATAGAAAACGAGTCATCTTGCCATGAAACTTCACGTGATGGCTTAAGGGACCATTGTATGAATTTACAAGCCAGAAAAATGGCATTGGCATGTAGAAATATGAAGATGTGCCTAAACCCACCTACCACCCTATCGATCCATGGCTTGCGCATCTCGTCTCTCTGGCCTGCGTAGTGCCCATCCGCCCCCACTCCCGTTCGTTTCGTTGGTTAGCTTAGGCATATGGAGTTCATTCCCAGTCTAAGATCAGACAGGACCGAGGGTTGCGGTAGCAAGATTGGCAGCACGCAGAGGGGGACCCGGTCGATCCCCGACTTACACATCCCGCCCCTCTGGCCCGCTAAGCACCCGCACACTCATTTTGTGGGTTGACTTAGGCATACGGAGTTCGTTCCCAGTCTAAGGATACGGAGTTCATTCCCAGTCTAAGGTCAGATCGGACCGAGGGTTGCGGCAGCACATGCTGGGCTTGGGCATGTGTTGGTGCTGCATTTTTCTTCGCTAGGCCACCATCGCCGGAGATTGGGGTTCCGACGATTGGGGGGGTCGGGGGGATCTGCGCACATGACTTAGGCATATAGAGTTCATTCCCAGTCTAAGATCGAACCGGACTGAGGGTTGCGGCAGCACATGCTGGGCTTGGGCATGTGCTGGTGCCGTATTTTTCTTCACCGGGGCACCATCGCCGGAGAACCTAACCGACGGTAGTGGGGTTCCGACGATCGGGGGGGTCGGGGGGGGTGAGCGCACATGATGTGCGATAGGTGCTAGTACTTGGCCCTTATATTGGCCCCCTATCCCTCATCAAACCTCGAGAACTCACACCCCCTTAAAGAGCATTTGAGATTTTACAGGTTTGCTGCCAGTAGCCATTAAAGTGTCTGGAATGGGGACACTTTTTTCAAATGGTCACAAAATCTTGTACGCTTTGAGTTTTTAGCAGAATTTTTTAATGCATGCCAACAAAAATACATGGATCACGTCTACCAAGTTTGGGGCTAAAACTCCTTTTGAAAAAATTTTAAAAAATGTTGAACCACAAAAAGTTTTGAAAATCGTGAAAAATAGAAAACGAGTCGTCTTGCCATGAAACTTCACGTGAAGGCTTAAGGGACCATTGTATGAATTTACAAGCCATAAAATTGGCACATAGAAATAAGAAGATGTGCCTAAACGTACCTACCACCCTATCGATCCACGGCTTGCGCATCCCGTCTCTCTGGCCGGTGTAGTACTCGCCAGCCTGCCCGCCCGCTTGTTTTGTCGGTTGGCTTAGGCATATAGAGTTCATTCCCAGTCTAAGATCAGATCAGACTGAGGGTTGCAGCAGCAGGATCGGTAGCGCGCAGAGGGGGACCTGGTCGATCCCTGGGATGTACGCTCGTTTCGTGGGTTAACTTAGGCATACGGAGTTCATTCCCAGTCTAAGATCGGACCGGTCTGAAGGTTGCGACAGCACATGCTGGGCTCGGACATGTGCTGGTGCCGCATTTTTCTTCACCGGGGCACCATCGTCGGAGCATCGCCGGACAACCTGACTGGCGGCATTGGGGTTCTGACGATCAGGGGGTGGGGGGGTGTGCGCAGATGATGTGCGATGGGTGCTGGTACTTGGCCCTTATATTGGCACCCTATCCCTCACCAAACCACGAGAACTCACATTCCCTTAAAGAGCATTTGAGATTTTACAGGTTTGCTGCAACTAGCCATTAAAGTGTCTAAAATGGGGACACTTTTTTGAAATGGTCACAAAATCTTGTACACATCGAGTTTTTAGCTGAATTGTTTTTTGCATGCTAACAAAAATACGCGGATCACGTCTACAAAGTTTGGGGCCAGAACTCTTTTCGAAAAAATTTTAAAAAATTTCGAACCGCAAAACATTTCAAAAATCATGAAAAATAGAAAATGAGTCGTCTTGCCATGAAACTTCACGTGAAGGCTTAAGGGACCATTGTATGAATTTACAAGCCATAAAAATGGCATTGGCATGCAGAAATATGAAGATGTGCCTAAACCCACCTACCACCCTATCGATGCACGGTGTCACGGACTAAGCTTTCTCTCAACAAGCACTAGCCCGCGAGGCACTTGAATGGACGCTTCCACCCAAGTCAGCCCTCAATAGTTCGAGATCTGAACAAATAACCGTAAACCATGGTTAGTCTCAAGCATTCACAATAAGGCACAATATATCAATATCAATCTCATCCATACACACAACAAGGCACATTCACATCGAGAAAGAAAAGAAACACATCGAGACAACAATCGGGCAATCAATCGAGGCGAATTTCATTAAAATCGGGAATCATACATCGGGACCTCCCACCATCACCAGGGCCAGGGGGTAGCCCATGGTGGGTGGCCTAAGCTCGCATAGCACCCGGTGAGACAGCCCAACAATACCCTGCCGGCTCATCCCCCCCTAAAGAGCCTTAGAGATTTTAGAGCTATGCTACCAGTAACCGTTACAATGTTTGAAATGGGGACACTTTTCCTAACACAAGGGGTCTACCAGGCCATGGCCGTATACATGGGTGGCTCATGGCAACCTAAGTCCCAGTCATGGCCTTATACAAGGTTGGCTCATGACATCCTCCCCCACCTATTCTAACGACGTCCTCGTCGACTTGCTGGCTTGAAATTCTTCGATCTTCTTTTGAAATCTCTGGAGGTCGTGCTCTCTCTCCCAGCTGGTTTCTTCTAGGCCTAGTCCCTCCCACTTTACTAAGTACTCCCGAACTAGTTTTCGAGATATCTTGGTTTCCCTGTCAGCTAAGATCTCTTGGACTCGACGCTCTGAGGGTGGTTTCATGGTGATGGCGGCTCTGGTTGGCTCTCTTCGACCAGCATCTGTAAGATCTGCATGGAATGGCTTCAAGTTGCTCACATGAAATACTGGGTGCACCTTCATCCACTTTGGAGGGTCGATTTTGTAGGAAGCATTCCCCACCTTGGAAAGGACCCTTACTGGACCTTCGTACTTGCGCACCAATCTACGATCTCTCTTCCTCAAGAACTTGGTTTGTTCAGGGACTAATCGAACAAGAACCAAATCCCCAACTTGAAATTGTTGAGCTCTACGACCCTTGTCTGCCCATTTCTTCATCCGTTTTGACGCTTTCTCTAAGTAGGCTTGCGCGATCTCCATGTTTTGTTTCCACTCCTTGCTGAGGTTGAATGCTCTGGGATTCTTTCCGCCATATTGTTCCAAGGAAGTGTGGGGTAGCCTTGGTAATTGTCCGGTGATCACCTCAAATGGGCTCTTGTTGGTGGAAGAGCTTTTGTTGGAATTAAAACAGAGTTGAGCAACGTCCAATAATGAGGGCCAGTTCTTTTGGTTGGCGTGGACAAAATGCCTCAAGTATTCCTCTAACAATCCATTGAACCGCTCTGTTTGGCCATCAGTTTGAGGGTGATAGCTCGAGGAGATGTTGAGTTGGGACCCCAAAATCTTGAAAAGTTCTCTCCAAAAGGACCTCGTGAATCTAGGATCTCTATCACTGACAATGTTTTGGGGGAGGCCCCAATACTTGACCACATGTTTGAACAATAGTCGAGCTGTGTCCTCCGCTGTACAGTACTTGGGAGCAGGAATGAATGTGGCATACTTAGAGAACCGATCAATCACCACCAAGATAGCTCCAAGATCGCCAACCTTGGGTAGGCTCGAGATGAAATCGAGGGAGATGCTTTCCCACGGTTTGGTAGGTACCGATAAAGGTTCAAGCATACCTGCAGGTTTCCTCTTCTCGACTTTGTCTTGTTGGCAAATGAGGCAAGTCTTCGTATATTCCATCACATCTTGTCGCATTTGAGGCCAATAATATCCTTGTTTCAATAACGCCAACGTGCGCTGCCAGCCCGGATGTCCCGCCCATGGGGTGTCATGACACTCCCTCATCAGCATCTGTCTCAGACCTCCTGCTCTTGGCACAAAGACTCGAGGTCCCTTGGTCCACAAGACCCCATTTTCTTTCCAGAAATGTTTGGACTTCCCTTCTTCCACTAGCTTCAAAATGGCACAGGCTTGCGGGTCTTTCCCTAAATGATCTCCAATCAACTTATGGATGTCTGTAGTGGCTCTGCTAGCCACCATTGGGGCCATTCTTCTGAGGGCCGCTAACTCTGGCCGCCTGCTCAAGGCATCCGCCACTTGATTAGTCTTTCCCGCGGTATGCTCAAAATAAAAGTCGAACTCAGCTAAAAATTCCTGCCACCTAGCTTGTTTCGCCGTGAGTCTTGGTTGGGTGAGGAAGTGGCTAACGGCTGAGTTGTCTGTCTTCACGACAAAGTGCGCACCCAACAAGTAATGCCGCCAAGTCCTCAAGCAATGAACCACTGCAAGGAGCTCTTTCTCCTGGGCTGTGTATTTCCTTTCAGCTTCACTCAGCTTCCTACTTTCGAATGCTACCGGGTGATGTTGTTGTAAAAGCACACCTCCAATAGCAAAATCTGATGCATCCGTCTGGACTTCAAAAGGCTTTCCAATATCGGGGAGAGCTAAGATGGGATCCTTCATAATAGCATCCTTCAATCCCTCAAAGGCCTCTTGGCACTCATTCGTCCAACACCATTTATGTTCCTTCTTCAGTAGCTCCGTGAGGGCCGTGGTCTTACGAGAGTACCCTTCCACAAACCTTCTATAATAGTTGGCTAGTCCCAAAAAGGAGCGGAGCTCACTAACATTCTTCGGTATCGTCCACTCTTTGATGGCCCTGACTTTTTCCATGTCCATTCGAATGTGGCCACGTTCGACAATGTGACCGAGAAAATGGATTTGGGTCTGAGCGAATGCACACTTCGCCCTTTTTACATATAACTGGTGGTCCTGTAACCTTTGAAATACCTGTCGCAGGTGTTCTTGATGTTTTTCCAACGTGGAGCTATATACCACTATATCATCTAAATAAATGACTACAAACTTGTCTAGGTAGTCATGAAACACCTGATTCATCAATGTACAAAATGTGGCAGGAGCATTGGTTAGTCCAAAAGGCATAACAAGGAATTCAAATGCACCATACCGTGTTACACAGGTGGTCTTCGGCTCATCTCCCTCGAGGATTCTGACCTGATGGTATCCCTATCTCAGGTCCAGTTTGGAGAAGTACTTGGCCCCGCTCAATTGATCAAACAAGTCTGCTATGAGCGGGATAGGATATTTGTTTCTTACGGTGACTTTGTTCAAAGCCCTGTAGTCGACACATAAGCGCAAGCTCCCATCATGCTTTTTCTGGAATAGCACTGGCGCTCCGAAAGGAGCCTTTGATGGTCGGATGAACCCGGCTTGTAGAAGCTCATCCAACTGTTTTCTCAGCTCGGCCAACTCTGGCAGGGCCATGCGATAGGGGGCTCTAGCAGGGGGTTTTGCCCCTGGGAGTAGCTCAATTTCGTGGTCCACTGCTCGTCGAGGGGGTAGAACCTTGGGCAACATCTCTGGCATCACCTCTCTGAATTCTTCTAACACTTTCTTCACGCCATTGGGTATTGGTTCTACTTTTGACCCTTCTTTGTAGATCGGCATGGCCACAAAAGAGGGTTCCCCTCTCTTTACCCCTTTCTTGAATTGCAAAGCCGAAATCATTTTCTTCCCACTCTTTGGCAAGATATTGGCTGGCACCACACATGGGTGTTCTCCTAAGAACAACAAGCAGCTAGCAGCGGGGATAGGGATCACCTGAGCCAACGTCATGAAGTCCAATCCTAGAACGACATCAAAGTCATCCATGGGGGAGACTGTGAAGTCTACCTTCCCTTCCCATGGCCCCAATTGGGTTGTCACACTTTTCGAGCTTCCACTGATTGCAAAGGCTGGCGAATTGACCGCCTTCATTTGCCCACAGTCTTTACTAATCTGAAGACCACACCTTTTTGCTTCTTCTGGTGTGATGAAAGTGTCAGTTGCACCTGTATCCACCATGGCCTTGGTGGCTTTCCCATTAATCGTCAGGTTCACGTACATCAAGCCTCTGCTTTGCTCTTTCTTTATAGTGTTCAATTGGGTGTGAAGGGCACTGAGGAACCTTATTGAGCCTATCCTGGCTGGCTCCTCTTCAGCTTCTTCAACGCTCTCGGGTGCTTTTGCAGACTCTTGGGATGAGGTCTTTAAGGCATTAAGGGCTCCTCGGTGCGGGCACTCAGCCACTCGATGCGGCCCCTTGCAAAGAAAGCAAGCAAGCGGTTTGCCTAGGCTTGAAAATCCCTGCGTTGTTTGTCCTAGGCTGGGTGCTATCTCGCCCAAAGGACCTCCTGTCTGATCCCCAACTGAAGGGTCGGTCCAACCTAGTTATCTTTCCCCCACTCCCAAGATTAGAGCTACTGCCAGTTGGTGGAGGGTTCTTCTGTTTTAACGAACCATCATTAAAATCATGAAGACGTTCCGCTGCAGCCATGGCCGTCGTCACATCTTGCACTCTTTGCCTCTGTAGCTCTGTCCTCGCCCACGGCTTGAGGCCCTCAATAAAATGGAATAACTTGTCCTTTTCGGACATGTCCCTAATATCCAGCATCAGGGTAGAAAAGTTCCTTACGAACTCTCGCACCGTTCCGGTTTGCACCAACTCTCGAAGTCTCCTTCGAGCCATATAATCCACATTCTCCGAAAAAAACTGGTTTTTCAGTTCACGCTTCAGATCCGTCCAGGTCTTAATCGGGCACTCGTCATTGACAAACTTGGAGCGCCACCACAACTTGGCATCCCCTACGAGATACATCGATGCCATTGTCACCCTGTCTTCCTCTGAACTTGTGTGTACAGCTCGGAAGTATTGTTCCATGTCGAACAGGAAATTCTCAAGTTCCTTAGCATCCCTTGCCCCCTCATAGCACCGAGGCTCCAGCACTTTGGGCCTTTGTCCCCTGTCCGTCGAGCTTGAACCCGAACTGGCCACCGCCATTTGTAGGATGCTCATCTGGGCCCTGAGCTCCTCAAACTCCTTGTGGAGAATGTTCAAGGCATCTCTAGCTTCTTCGCTCACATTGTGGAGAGTATCGGACAACTCCCGCTGGGTTGTCTCGATCTCCCTCACTCGATCTTTTGTTACCATATGAGTTTTCATTGCGGCCATCGTGGCCTCAAGTTCCTCAATTCTCTGCTGATGATCCGGTCCACCACTTGTGGCCATCTCATCCATTTCTCTAGCACTTCTCAATCGTGCTCTGATACCACGTGTCACGGACTAAGCTTTCTCTCAACAAGCACTAGCCCGCGAGGCACTTGAATGGACGCTTCCACCCAAGTCAGCCCTCAATAGATCGAGATCTGAACAAATAACCATAAACCATGGTTAGTCTCAAGCATTCACAATAAGGCACAATATATCAATATCAATCTCATCCATACACACAACAAGGCATATTCACATCGAGAAAGAAAAGAAACACATCGAGGCAACAATCGGGCATTCAATCGAGGCGAATTTCATTAAAATCGGGAATCATACATCGGGACCTCCCACCATCACCAGGGCCAGGGGGGCAGCCCATGGTGGGTGGCCTAAGCTCGCATAGCACCCGGTGAGACAGCCCAACAATACCCTGCCGGCTCACCCCCCCTAAAGAGCCTTAGAGATTTTAGAGCTATGCTACCAGTAACCGTTACAATGTTTGAAATGGGGACACTTTTCCTAACACAAGGGGTCTACCCGGCCATGGCCCTATACATGGGTGGCTCATGGCAACCTAAGTCCCGGTCATGGCCTTATACAAGGTTGGCTCATGACACACGGCTTGCGCATCCCGTCTCTCTGGTCGGCGTAGTGCCCGCCCGCCAACCCACCCGCTCATTTTGTCGATTGGCTTAGGCATAGGGAGTTCATTCCCAGTCTAAGATTAGACCAGACCAAGGGTTGCGGTAGCATGCAGGGGGGGACCCGACCGATCCCCCGCTTGCGCATCCCGCCCTTCTGGCCAGCTGAGTGCCCGCACGCTCGTTTCGTGGGTTGACTTGGCATACGGAGTTCATTCCCAGTCTAAGATTGGATCAAACCGAGGGTTGCGACAGCACATGCTGGGCTCGGGCATGTGCTGGTGTCGCATTTTTATTCACCGAGGTGCCATCGTCGGAGCATCGTCGGAGAACCTAACCGACGGTTTTTGGGTTCCAGTGATCAGGGGGCCCGGGGGGTGTGCGCACATGATGTGTGATGGGTGCTGGTACTTGGCCCTTATATTGGCCCCCTTTCCCTCATCAAACCTTGAGAACTCACACTCGCTTAAAGAGCATTTGAGATTTTACAGGCTTGCTGTCAGTAGCAATTAAAGTGTCTGAAATGGGGACACTTTTTCCAAAATATCATAAAAGCTTGTACACTTCGAGTTTTTAGCTGAATTTTTTTGTACAGGCCAACAAAAATACAAGGATCATGTCTACCAAGTTTGGTGCCAAAACCCCTTGCAAAAAAATTTTAAAAAATCTGGAACCGTAAAAAGTTTCGAAAATCATGAAAAATAGAAAACGGGTCATCTTGCCTTGAAACTTCATGTGAAGGCTTAAGGGACCATTGTATGAATTTACAAGCCATAAAAATGGCATTGGCATGCAGAAATATGAAGATGTGCCTAAACCAACCTACCACCTTATCGATCCACAGCTTACGCATCCCGTCTCTCTGGCCGGCGTAGTACCTGCCCGCCCGCCCGCCCGCTCGTTTCGTCGGTTGGCTGAGGCATACAGAGTTCATTCTCAGTCTAAGATCGGGTAGGCCGAGGGGGACCCGGTCGATCCCCGGTTTGTGCATCCCGCCTCTCTGGCCAGTTGAACGCTCGCACACTCGTTTCGTGGGTTGACTTAGGCATACAGAGTTCATTCCCAGTCTAAGCATACAAAGTTCATTCCCAGTCTAAGATCAGACCGACCGAGGGTTACGGTAGCACATGCTGGGCTCGGGCATGTGCTGGTGCCGCATTTTTCTTCGTCGGGGCACCATCGCCGAAGCATCGCTACAGAACCTAATCGGCAGCATTGGGGTTCCGACGATCGGGGGGGCCGGGGGGGTGTGCACACATGATGTATGATGGGTGCTGGTACTTGGCCCTTATATTAGCCCCCTATCCCTCATCACACCTCGAGAACTAACACCCCCTTAAAGAGCATTTGAGATTTTACAGGTTTGCTACCAGTAGCCATTAAAGTGTCTGAATTTTTAGCTGAATTTTTTTGTGCGTGCTAACAAAAATACAAGGATCACATCTACCAGGTTTGGGGAAAAAACTCCTTCCAAAAAAATTTTCAAAAATCCCGAACCGCAAAAAGTTTTGAAAATTGTGAAAAATATAAAATGAGTCGTCTTGCCAAGAAACTTCACGTGAAGGCTTAAAGGACCGTTGTATGGCACACGAAAATATGAAGATGTACCTAAACCCACCTACCAGCTTATCGATCCATGGCTTGTGCATCCCGTCTCTCTGGCCAGTGTAGTGCCCGCCCATCCCGTTTCATCAGTTGGTTTAGGCATACGGAGTTCATTCCCAGTCTAAGATCGGACCTGACCGAGGGTTGCGGTAGCAGGGTCGGCAGCACACAGAGGGGGACCCGATCGATCCCTGGCTTGTGTATCCCACCCCTCTGGTCGGCTGAGCGCCCGTACGCTCATTTCGTGAGTTGACTTAGGCATACGGAGTTCATTCCCAATCTATGATCGGACCGGACCGAGGGTTGCGGTAGCACATGCTGGGCTAGGGCATGTGCTGGTGCCACATTTTTCTTTGCTGGAGCATCGTTGGAGAACCTGACCGACGGCATTGGGGTTCCGGTGATCGAGGGGCTGGGGGGTGTGCGCTCATGATGTGCGATGGGTGCTGGTACTTGGCCCTTATATTGGCCCCCTATCCCTCATCAAACCTCGAGAACTCACACCCTCTTAAAGAGCATTTGAGATTTTACAGGTTTGTTGCCAGTAGCCACTAAAGTGTCTAACATGGGGACACCTTTTTCAGATGGTCACAAAATCTTGTGCACTTCAAGTTTTTAGCTGAATTTTGTTTTGCATGCCAACAAAAATACAAGGATCATGTCTACTAAGTTTGGGGCCAAAACTCCTTCCAAAAAAATTTTAAAAAATCCCAAACCTCAAAAATTTTCAAAAATCGTGAAAAATAGCAAACGAGTCGTCTTGCCATGAAACTTCACATGAAGGCTTAAGGGACCATTGTATGAATTTACAAGAGATAAAAATGGCATTGGCACGTAGAAATATGAAGATGTGCCTAAACCCACCTACCACCTTATCGATCCACGGCTTGCGCATCCCGTCTCTTTGGCCGGCGTAGATCCCGCCCGCCCGCCCGCCCCCTCGTTTTGTCGGTTGGCTTAGGCATACGAAGTTCATTCCCAATCTAAGATCAAACCGGCCAAGGGTTACGGCAACAGGATCGACAGCACACGGAGGGGGACCTGGCCGATCCCCGGCTTGCACATCCCACCGCTCTGGCTGGCTAAGTGCCCGCACACTCATTTCATGGGTTAACTTAGGCATACGGAGTTCATTCCCAGTCTAAGCATACAGAGTTCATTACCAGTCTAAGATCAGACTGGACCAAGGGTAGCGATAGCACATGTTGGGCTCGGGCATGTGCTGGTGTCACATTTTTCTTCATCGGGGCACCATGATCGGAGCATCACCGGAGAACCTGACCGGCGGCATTGGGGTTCCGATGACCGGGGGGGCCGGAGGGGGGTGTGCGCACATGATGTGCGATGGGTACGGGTACTTGGCCCTAATATTGGCCCCCAATCCCTCATAAAACCTTGAGAACTCACACCCCTTAAAGAGCATTTGAGATTTTACAGGTTTGCTGTCAGTACCCATTAAAGTGTCTGGAATGGGGACACTTTTTTCAAATGGTCACAAAATCTTGTACACTTCGAGTTTTTAGCTGAATTTTTTTATGCATGCCAACAAAAATACATGGATCACGTCTACCAAGTTTGGGGCCAAAACGCCTTCCAAAAAAATTTAAAAAATCCTGAACCGTAAAAAGTTTTGCAAATCATGAAAAATAAAAAACGAGTCCTCTTGCCATGAAACTTCACGTGAAGGCTTAAGGGACCATTGTATGAATTTACAAGCCATAAAAATGGCATTGGCATGCAGAAATAAGAAGATGTGCCAAAACCCACCTACCACCCTATCGATCAATGGCTTGCGCATCCCGTCTCTCTGGCCGGTGTAGTGCCTGCCCGCCTGCTCACCCACTCATTTTATCGGTTGGCTTAGGCATACGGAGTTCATTCCTTGTCTAAGATTAGACCAGATCAAGGGTTACGAAAACAGGATCGGCAGGACGTAGAGGGGGACCCGGTCGATCCCCCGGATGCACGCTCGTTTCGTGGGTTGACTTAGGCATACAGAGTTCATTTCCAGTCTAAGCATATGGAGTTAATTCCCAGTCTAAGCACATGCTGGGCTCGGGCATGTGCTGGTGCCACATTTTTCTTCGTCGGGGCACCATCGTCTGAGAACCTGACCGGCAGCAATTGGGTTATGGCGATCGGGGGGCCGGGGGGCCGGGGGGGTGTGCACACATGATGTCGGATGGGTGCTGGTACTTGGCCCTTATATTGGCCCCATATCCCTCATCAAACCTTGAGAACTCACACCCCCTTCAAGAGCATTTGAGATTTTACAGGTTTGCTGCTAGTAGCCATTAAAGTGTCTAAAATAGGGACACTTTTTTCAAAAGGTCACAAAATCTTGTACACTTCGAGTTTTTAGCTGTTTTTTTTTTTGCATGCCAACAAAAATACAAGGATCACATCTACCAAGTTTGGGGCCAAAAAACCTTTCAAAAAAATTTTAAAAAATCTTGAACCGAAAAAAGTTTCAAAAATCGTGAAAAATAGAAAACGAGTTGTCTTGCCATGAAACTTCACGTGAAGGCTTAAGGGACCATTGTATAAATTTACAAGCCAGAAAAATGGCATTGGCATGCAGAAATATGAAGATGTGCCTAAACCCACCTATCACCCTATCGATCCACGGCTTGCACATCCCGTCTCTCTGGCCGACGTAGTGCCCACCCACCCGCTCATTTTGTCGGATAGCTTAGGCATACGAAGTTCATTCCCAGTCTAAGATCGGACTGGATCGAGGGTTACAGCAGCACATGCTGGGCTCGAGCATGTGCTGGTGCTGCATTTTTCTTCATCGGGGCACCATCGTCGGAGCATCGCCAGAGAACCTAACCGGCGACATTGGGGTTCCGGCGATCGGGGGGGCCGGGGGGGTGTGCGCACATGATATGCGATGGGTGCTGGCACTTGGCCCTTATATTGGCCCCCTATCCCTCATCAAACCTCGAGAACTCACACCCCCTTAAAGAGCATTCAGATTTTACAGGTTTGCTGCCAGTAGCCATTTAAGTGTCTAAAAGGGGGACACTTTTTTCAAATGGTCAGAAAATCTTGTACACTTCGAGTTTTTAGCTGATTTTTTTTTGTGCATGCCAAAAAAAATACGAGTCTCACGTGTACCAAGCTTGGAGCCAAAAATCCTTCTAAAAAAATTTTAAAAAATCTCGAACCGTAAAAATTTTAAAAAATCGTGAAAAATAGAAAACGAGTCGTCTTGCCATAAAACTTCACGTGAAGGCTTAAGGAACCATTGTATGAATTTACAAGCCATAAAAATGGCATTGACATGCATAAATATGAAGATGTGCCTAAACTCACCTACCACCCTATCGATCCACGGCTTGCGCATCCCGTCTCTCTGGCCGACGTAGTGCCCGCCCGCCCGCCCGCATGCTCGTTTTGTCGGTTGGCTTAGGCATACGGAGTTCATTCTCAGTCTAAGATCAAACCGGACCAAGGGTTGCGGTAGGAGGATCAACAGCACGCAGAGGGGGACCCGACCGATCCCCGACTTGTGCATCCTGCCCCTATGGCCGGCTGAGCTCCCGCACACTCGTTTCGTGGGTTGACTTAGGCATACGGAGTTCATTCCCAGTCTAAGCATACTTAGTTCATTCCCAGTCTAAGATTGGACCGGATCGAGGGTTGCGGTAGCACATGCTAGGCTCGGGCATGTGCTGGTGCCACCTTTTTCTTCGTCGGGGCACTATCGCCGGAGAACCTGACCGGTAGCATTGGGGTTCTGGCGATCAGGGGGCCGGGGGGTGTGCGCTCTTGATGTGCGATGTGTGCTGATACCTGGCCGTTATATTGGCCCCCTATCCCTCATCAAACCTCGAAAACTCACACCCCCTTAAAGAGCATTTGAGATTTTACAGCTTTCCTACTAGTAGCCATTAAAGTGTCTGAAATGGGGACACTTTTTTCAAATGGTCACAAAATCTTGTACACTTCAAATTTTTAGCTGAATTTTTTTTGTGCACGCCAACGAAAATACAAGGATCACTTCTACCAAGTTTGGAGCCAAAACTCCTTCCAATAAAATTTTAAAAAATCTCGAATCGTAAAAAGTTTTGAAAATCTTGAAAAATAGAAAACGAGTCGTCTTGCCATTAAACTTCACGTGAAGGGTTAAGGGACCATTGTATGAATTTACAAGCCATAAAATGGCATTGGCATGTAGAAATATGAAGATGTCCCTAAACCCACCTACCACCCTATCGATCACGGCTTGCACATCCCGTCTCTCTGGCCGACGTAGTTTCCGCCTACCCGCCTGCCCTCTCATTTCGTCGGTTGGCTTAGGCATACAGAGTTCATTCCCAGTCGAAGATCAGACCGGACTGAGGGTTATGGCAGCAGGATCGATAGCACACAAAGGGGGACTCAGCCGATCCCCGACTTGCGCATCCTACCCTTCTGGCCGGCTTAGCACCTGTACGCTCGTTTCGTGGGTTGACTTAGGCATACGGAGTTCATTCCCAGTCTAAGCATACGGAGTTCATTCCCAATCTAAGATCAGACCAGACCGAGGGTTGTGGCAGCACATGCTGGGCTTGGGCATGTGCTGGTGCCGCATTTTTCTTCATCGGGGCACCATCGCCAGAGCATCGTCGGAGAACCGGACCGGTGGCATTAGGTTTCTAATGATCGGGGGGCCGAGGGGTGTGCGCACACAATGTGCGATGGGTGCTGGTACTTGGCCCTTATATTGGCCTCCTATCCCTTGTCAAACCTCGAGAACTCACACCCCCTTAAAGAGCATTTGAGATTTTACAAGTTTGCTGCTAGTAGCCATTAAAGTGTCTCAAATGGGGACACTTTTTTCAAATGGTCACAAAATCTTGTACACTTCGATTTTTTAGCTGAATTTTTTTGTGCATGCCAATAAAAATACAAGGATCACATCTACCAAGTTTGGGGCCAAAACTCCTTCCGAAAAAATTTTGAAAAATCCCGAACCGTAAAAAGTTTTGAAAATCGTGAAACTTAAAAAATGAGTCATGTTGCCATGAAACTTCACGTGAAGGGTTAAGGGACCAATGTATGAATTTACAAGCCATAAAAATGGCATTGGCACATAGAAATTTGAAGATGTGCCTAAACCCACCTAGCAACCTATCGATCCATAGCTTGCGCATCCCATCTCTCTGGCCGACGTAGTGCCCGCCCTCCCGCCTGCCTGCTCGTTTCGTTGGTTGGCTTAGGCATACGGAGTTCATTCCCAGTCTAAGATTGAACCAGACCGAGGGTTGGGGCAGTACTATCAGTAGCACATAGAGGGGTACTCGGCCGATCCGTGGCTAGCGCATCACGCCCCTCTGGCCGGCTGAGCGCCCGCACGCTCGTTTCATGGGTTGACTTAGGCATACGGAGTTGATTCCCAGTCAAGCATACGAAGTTCATTCCCAGTCTAAGATCGAACTGGTCCGAGGGTTACGGTAGCACATGCTGGGCTCGGGCATGTGCAGGTGCCGTATTTCTCTTCGTCGGGGCACCATCTCCAGAGCATCACCAGAGAACCTGACCGGAGGCATTCGGGTTCCGACAATCGGGGGGGCCGGGGGGGCTGTGCGCACATGATGTGCTATGGGTGCTGGTACTTGGCCCTTATATTGGCCCCCTATCCCTCATCAAACCTCGAGAACTCACACCCACTTAAAGAGCATTTGGGATTTTACAGGTTTGCTGCCAGTAGCCATTAAAGTGTCTTAAATGGAGACACTTTTTTCAAATGGTCACAAAATCTTGTACACTTCGAGTTTTTAGCTGAATTTTTTTGTGCATGCCAAAAAAAATACAGGGATCACGTCTACCAAGCTTGGGGCCAAAACTCCTTCCAAAAAAATTTTAAAAAATCCCGAACCGAAAAAAGTTTTGAAAATCATGAAAAATAGAAAACGAGTCGTCTTGCCATGAAACTTCACATGAAGGCTTAAGGGACCATTGTATGAATTTACAAGCCATAAAAGTGGCATTGGCATGCTGAAATATAAAGATGTGCCTAAACCCACCTACCACCCTATCAATCCATGGCTTGCGCATCCCGTCTTTCTGGCCGATGTAGCGGCCACCCGCCCGCCAGCCCGCTCGTTCCGTCTGTTGGCTTAGGCATACGAAGTTTAGTACCAGTGTAAGATCAGACCAGACCGACGGTTGTGGTAGCACATGCTGGGCTCGGGCATGTGCTGTTGCCATATTTTTCTTCGCTAGGGCATCATCGTCGCAGCATCGCTGGAGAACCTGACCGGCGACGACGGGGGTTCCGACGATCGGGGGGGCCGAGGGGGTGTGCGCAGATGATGTGTGATGGATGTTGGTACTTGGCCCTTATATTGGCCCCCTATCCCTCATCAAACCTCGAGAACTCACACCCCCTTAAAGAGCATTTGAGATGTTACAGGTTTGCTGCCAGTAGCCATTAAAGTGTCTGAAATGGGGACACTTTGTTCAAATGGTCACAAAATCTTGTACACTTCGAGTTTTTACCTGATTTTTTTTGTGCATGACAACAAAAATACAAGGACCACGTCTACCAAGTTTGGGGCCAAAACTCCTTCCGAAAAAATTTTAAAAAAATCTCAAACCGCAAAGAGTTTCAAAAATCATGAAAAATAGAAAACGAGTCGTCTTGCCATGAAACTTCACGTGAAGGCTTAAGGGACCATTGTATGAATTTACAAGCCATAAAGATGGCATTGGCATGCATGAATATAAAGATGTGCCTAAACCGACCTACCATCGTATCGATCCACGACTTGCGCATCCTATCTCTCTGGCCGACATAGTGCCCGCCCGCCCGCTCATTTCGTCGATTGGCTTAGGCATACGGAGTTCATTCCTAGTCTAAGATTATACCGGATCGAGGGTTATGGCAGTAGGATCGGTAGCATGCAAAAGGGGACCCGATCAAACCCCGGCTTGCTCATCTCGCCCCTCTGGCCGGCTGAGCGCCTGCACACTCGTTTTGTGGGTTGACTTAGGCATATAGAGTTCATTCCCAGTCTAAGCATACAGAGTTCATTCCCAGTCTAAGATCGAACCAGACCGAGGTTTACGGCAGCACATGCTGGGCTCGGGCATGTGCTGGTGCCACATTTTTCTTCGTCGGGGCACCATCATCGGAGCATTACCGAAGAACCTAACCGACAGTATTGGGGTTCCGACGATCGGGGGTACCGGGGGGGGTGTACACACATGATGTGCGATGGGTGCTAGTACTTGGCCCTTATATTGGCCCCCTATCCCTCATCAAACCTTGGGAACTCACACCCCCTTAAAGAGCATTTGAGATTTTACAGGTTTGCTGCCAGTAGCCATTAAAGTGTCTTAAATGGGGACACTTTTTTCAAATGGTCACAAAATCTTGTACACTTTGAGTTTTTAGCTGAAGTTTTTTATGCATGCCAACAAAAATACAAGGATCATGTCTAAAAAGTTTGGGTCCAAAAAACCTTCCGAAAAAATTTAAAAAAATCCTGAACCGTAAAAGGTTTCAAAAATCATGAAAAATAGAAAACGAGTCGTCTTGCCATGAAACTTCACGTGAAGGCTTAAGGGACCATTGTGTGAATTTACAAGCCATAAAAATGGCATTGAAATGCAGAAATATGAAGATGTGCCTAAACCCACTTACCACCCTATCGATCCACGACTTGCGCATCCCGTCTCTCTGGCCGGCGTCGTGCCCGCCCGCCCGCCCGCTAGTCTCGTCAGTTGGCTTAGGCATACGGAGTTCACTCATAATCTAAGATCAGACCGGATCAAGGGTTACGGTAGTAGGATCGGTAGCATGCAAAGGGGGACCCGACCGATCCCCAGCTTGCTCATCCTGCCACTCTGGCTGGCTGAGCGCCTGCACGCTTGTTTCTTGGGTTGACTTAGGCATACGGAGTTCATTCCCAGTCTAAGCATACGGAGTTCATTCCCAGTCTAAGATCGGACCGGACCGAGGGTTGCGGCAGCACATGCTGGGCTCGGGCATATGCTGGTGCCACATTTTTCTTCACTGGGGCACTATCGCCAAGCATCGCCAGAGAACCTGACCGACGACATTGAGGATCCAACGATCGGGGGGTCGGGGGGTGTGCACACATAATGTGCGATGGGTGCTGGTACTTGGCCCTTATATTGGCCCCCTATCCCTCGAGAACTCACACCCCCTTAAAGAGCATTTGAGATTTTACGGGTTTGCTGCTAGTAGCCATTAAAGTGTTTGAAATCGGGACACTTTTTTCAAAAGGTCACAAAATCTTGTACACTTCAAGTTTTTAGCTGATGTTTTTTATGCATGAGAACAAAAATACAAGGATAATGTCTACCAAGTTTGGGGCCAAAACTCCTTCCGAAAAAATTTTAAAAAACCCGAACTGCAAAAAGTTTCAAAAATCATGAAAAATAGAAAACGAGTCGTCTTGCCATGAAACTTCACGTGAAGGCTTAAGGGACCATTGTATGAATTTACAAGCCATAAAAATGGCATTGGCATGTAGAAATATGAAGATGTGCCTAAACCCACCTACCACCCTATCGATCCACAGCTTGCACATCCCGTCTCTCTGGCCGGCGTCGTGCCCACCCGCCCGCTCGTTTCGTCGGTTGGCTTAGGCATACGGAGTTCATTCCCATTCTAAGATCAAACAGGAGTGAGGGTTGCAGCAGTGGGATCAACACCACGCAGAGGGGGACCCAGCCGATCCCCGGCTTGCACATCCCACCCCTCTGGCCGGCTGAGCGCCCGCACGCTCGTTTCATCGATTAACTTAGGCATACAGAGTTCATTCCCAGTTTAAGCATACGAAGTTCATTCCCAGTCTAAGATCGAACCAAACCGAGGGTTACGGTAGCACATGCTGGGCTGGGCATGTGCTGGTGCCGTATTTTCTTCGTTGGGGCACCATCGTCGGAGCATCGCCGGAGAACCTAACCGACGGCATTGGGGTTCTGACGATCGAACGGGCCGAGGGGGTGTGTGCAGATGATGTTCGATGGGTGCTGGTACTTGGCCCTTATATTGGCCCCCTATCCCTCATCAAACCTCAAGAACTCACACCCCCTTAAAGAGCATTTGAGATTTTACAGGTTTGCTGCCAGTAGCCATTAAAGTGTCTGAAATGGGGACACTTTTTTTAAATGGTCACAAAATCTTGTACACTTTGAGTTTTTAGCTGAAGTTTTTTGTGCATGCCAACAAAAATACAAGGATCACGTCTACCAAGTTTCGGGCCAAAACTCCTTTCGAAAAAATTTTAAAAAATCCCGAATCGTAAAAAGTTTCAAAAATCGTGAAAAATAGAAAACGAGTCGTCTTGTCTTGAAACTTCACGTGAAGGCTTAAGGGACCATTGTATGAATTTACAACCCATAAAAATGGCATTGGCATGCAAAAATATGAAGATGTACCTAATCCCACCAACCACCTTATCGATCCACGGCTTGCGTATCCCATCTCTCTGGCCGACAAAGTGCCCGCCCGCCCGCCCTCCCGCTCGTTTCGTCGGTTCGCTTAGGCATCCAAAGTTCATTCTCAGTCTAAGATTGGACCAGACCGAGGGTTACGGCAGCAAGATCGGTAGCATGCAGAGGGGGACCCGATCGATCGTCGACTTGCTCATCCCGCCCCTCTGGCCGACTGAGCGCCTGCACGCTCATTTCGTGGGTTGACTTAGGCATACGGAGTTCATTTCTAGTCTAAGCATACGGAGTTTAGTCTAAGATTAGACTGGACCGAGGGTTGTGGTAGCAGGATCGGTAGCATGCAGATGGGGACCCGACCGATCCCCAGCTTGCTCATCCCACCCCTTTGGCCGGCTGAGTGCCCGCACACTCGTTTCATGGGTTGACTTAGGCATACGAAGTTCATTCCCAGTCTAAGCATATGGAGTTCATTCCCAGTATAAGATCAGACCAAACCGAGGGTTGCGATAGCACATGCTGGGCTGGGCATGTGCTGGTGCCATTTTTCTTCGCCGGGGCACCATCGTCGGAGCATCGTTGGAGAACCTGACCACCAGCATTAGGGTTTCGACGATCGGGCAGGCCGGGGGGGTGTGCGCACAGATGTGCGATGGGTGCTGGTACTTGGCCCTTATATTGGCCCCTTGTCCCTCATCAAACCTTGAGAACTCACACCCCCTTAAAGAGCATTTGAGATTTTACAGGTTTGCTGCCCGTAGCCATTAAAGTGTTTGAAATGGGGACATTTTTTTCAAATGGTCACAAAATCTTGTACACTTCGAGTTTTTAGATGAATTTTTTTGCGCATGCCAAAAAAAATACAAGGATCACGTCTACCAAGTTTGGGACTAAAACTCCTTTCGAAAGAATTTTAAAAAATCCTGAACCGCAAAAAGTTTCAAAAATCATGAAAAATAGAAAACGAGTCGTCTTGCCATGAAACTTCACGTGAAGGCTTAAGGGACCATTGTATGAATTTACAAGCCATAAAAATGGCATTGGCATGCAGAAATATGAAGATACACCTAAACCCACCTACCACCCTATCGATCCACGGCTTGCGCATCTTGTCTCTCTGGTCGGCGTAGTGTCCGCCCGCCTGCCTGTCCGTTCGTTTCGTCGGTTGGCTTAGGCATACGGAGTTTATTCCCACTCTAAGATCGGACCAGACCGAGGGTTACGACAGCACATGCTAGGCTCGGGCATGTGCTGGCTTAGGCTCCCGCTCGTTTCGTCGGTTCGCTTAGGCATCCAAAGTTCATTCTCAGTCTAAGATTGGACCAGACCGAGGGTTACGGCAGCAAGATCGGTAGCATGCAGAGGGGGACCCGATCGATCGTCGACTTGCTCATCCCGCCCCTCTGGCCGACTGAGCGCCTGCACGCTCATTTCGTGGGTTGACTTAGGCATACGGAGTTCATTTCTAGTCTAAGCATACGGAGTTTAGTCTAAGATTAGACTGGACCGAGGGTTGTGGTAGCAGGATCGGTAGCATGCAGATGGGGACCCGACCGATCCCCAGCTTGCTCATCCCACCCCTTTGGCCGGCTGAGTGCCCGCACACTCGTTTCATGGGTTGACTTAGGCATACGGAGTTCATTCCTAGTCTAAGCATATGGAGTTCATTCCCACTCTAAGATCGGACCGGACCAAGGGTTACGGCAGCACATGCTGGTGTCGGGCATGTGCTGCTGCCGTATTTTTCTTCGTCAGAGCATCGTCGGAGAACCTGACCCGTGGCAATGGGGTTTCGACGATCGGGGGGGTCAGGGGGTGTGCGCACATGATGTGCGATGGGTGTGGGTACTTGGCCCTTATATTGGCCCCCTATCCCTCATCAAACCTCAAGAACTCACACCCCCTTAAAAAGCATTTGAGATTTTACAGGTTTGCTGCCAGTAGCCACTAAAGTGTCTGAAATGGGGACACTTTTTTCAAATGGTCACAAAATCTTGTACACTTCGCGTTTTTAGCTGAATTTTTTTGTGCATGCCAAAAAAAAAATACAAGGATCACATATACCAAGTTTGGGGCCAAAAATCCTTCTGGAAAAATTTTAAAAAATCTCGAATCGCAACAAGTTTCAAAAATCATGAAAAATAGAAAACGAGTCGTCTTGCCATGAAACTTCACGTGAAGGCTTAAGGGACCATTGTATGAATTTACAAGCCATAAAAATGGCATTGGCATGCAGAAATAAGAAGATGTGCCTAAACGCACCTACCACCCTATCGATCCACGGCTTGCGCATCCCGTCTCTCTGGCCGGCGTAGTGCCCGCCCACCCGCCCGCCCGTTTGTTTCATCGGTTGGCATAGGCATACAGAGTTCATTCCCAGTCTAAGATCAGACCAGACTGAGGGTTACGGTAACAGGATCGGCAGCACGCAGCAGGGGACCTGACCTATCCCTGGTTTGCGCATCCCGCCCATCTGGCCGGCTGAGTGCCCGCACGCTCGTTTCGTGGGTTGACTGAGGCATACAGAGTTCATTCCCAGTCTAAGCATACGGAGTTCATTCCCAGTCTAAGATCGGATTGGACCGAGCATTGCAACAACGCATGCTGGGCTGAGGCATATGCTGATGCCACATTTTTCTTTGCCGGCCGGAGCATCGCCGGAGAACCTGACCGGCGGCATTGGGGTTCCGGTGATCGGGGGGACCAGGGGGTGTGCGCACATGATGTGCGATGGGTGCTGGTAATTGGCCCTTCTATTGGCCCCTATCCCTCATCAAACCTCAAGAACTGACACCCCCTTAAAGAGGATTTGAGATTTTACAAGTTTTTTGCCAGTAGCAATTAAAGTGTCTGAAATGGGGACACTTTTTTCAAATGGTCACAAAATCTTGTAAACTTTGATTTTTTAGCTGAATTTTTTTGTGCATGCCAACAAAATACAAGGATCACGTCTGCCAACTTTGGGGCCAAAACTCCTTTCGAAAAAATTTTGAAAAATCCCGAACCTTAAAAAGTTTTGAAAATCATGAAAAATAGAAAACGAGTCATCTTGCCATGAAACTTCACGTGAAGGCTTAAGGGACCATTGTATGAGTTTACAAGCCATAAAAATGGCATTGGCATGTAGAAATATGAGGATGTTCCTAAACCGACCTACCACCCTATCGATCCACGGCTTGCGCATCCTGTCTCTCTGGCAGGCGTAGTGCCCGTCCGCCCGTCCGCCCACTCATTTTGTCGGTTGGCTTAGGCATACGGAGTTCATTCCTAGTCTAAGATCGGACCAGATTGAGGGTTGTAGTAGTAGGATCGGTAGCACGTAGAGGTGGCCCGACCGATCCTCGGCTTATGCATCCCGCCCCTCTGGCTGGCTGAGCGCCCGTACGCTCGTTTCGTGGGTTGACTTAGGCATACGGAGTTCATTCCCGTCTAAGCATACGGAGTTCATTGCTAGTCTAAGATTGGACCAGACCGAGGGATGCGGCAGCACATGCTGGGCTCGAGCATGTGCTGGTGCCGCATTTTTCTTCATCGGGGCACCATCGTCGGAGCATCGTCGGAGGGGCTGACCGATGGCATTGGGGTTCCGACGATCGGGAGGGGCGGGGGGGTGTGCGCACATGATGTAAGATGGGTGGTGGTACTTGGCCATTATATTGGCCCCCTATTTCTCATCAAACCTTGAGAACTCAGACCCCCTTAAAGAGCATTTGAGACTTTCCAGCTTTACTGCCAGTAGCCATTAAAGTGTCTGAAATGGGGACACTTTTTTCAAATGGCCACGAAATCTTGTACTTTGAGTTTTTAGCTGCATTTTTTTGTGCATGCCAACAAAAATACAAGGATCACGTCTACCAAGTTTGGGGCCAAAACTCCTTTCGAAAAAATTTTAAAAAATCTAGAACCGTAAAAACTTTTGAAAATCGTGAAAAATAGAAAACGAGTCATCCTGCCATGAAACTTCACGTGAAGGTTTAAGTGACCATTGTATGAATTTACAAGCCATAAAAATGGCATTGGCATGCAGAAATATGAAGATACACCTAAACCCACCTACCACCCTATCGATCCACGGCTTGCACATCCCGTCTCTCTGGCCGGCGTAGTGTCCGCCCGCCTGCCTGCCCGCTTGTTTCGTCGGTTGGCTTAGGCATACGGAGTTTATTCCCAGTCTAAGATCGGACCAGACCGAGGGTTGCGACAGCACATGCTGGGATCGGGCATGTGCTGGTGCCGTATTTTTCTTCGTCGGGGTGCCATCGTCGGAGCATCGTCGGAGAACCTGACCGGCGGCATTGGGGTTCCGGTGAACGGGGGGTCGGGGGGGTGTGCGCACATGATGTACGATGGGTGCTGGTACTTGGCCCTTATATTGGCCCCCTATCCCTCATTAAATCTCGAGAACTCAAACCCCCTTAAAGTGCATTTGAGATTTTACAGGTTTGCTGCCAGTAGCCATTAACGTGTCAAAAATGGGGACACTTTTTTCAAATGGTCACAAAATCTTGTACACTTCGAGTTTTTAGCTGAATATTTTTGTGCATGCCAACAAAAATAAAAGGATCACGTCTACCAAGTTTGGGTCCAAATATCCTTTCGAAAAAATTTTAAAAAATCCCGAACCGCAGAAAGTTTAGAAAATTGTGAAAAATAGAAAATAAGTCCTCTTGCCATGAAACTTCACGTGAAGGCTTAAGGGACCATTGTATGAATTTACAAGCCATAAAATTGGCATTGGAATGCAGAATTATGAAGATGTGCCTAAACCCACCTACCACCCTATCGATCCACGACTTGCGCATCCCATCTCTCTGGCCGACATAGTGCCCACCCACCCGCTCATTTCATCGGTTGGCTTAGGCATACGGAGTTTATTACAAGTCTAAGATTGGACCAGACTGAAGGTTACGACAACAGGATCGGTAGCACGTAGAAGGGGGCCCGACCGATTCCCGGCTTGCGCATCCCACCCTTTTGGTCGGTTGAGCACCCGCACGCTCGTTTCGTGGGTTGACTTAGGCATACAGAGTTCATTCCCAGTCTAAGCATACAAAGTTCATTCCCAGTCTAAGATCAGACCGGACCGAGGGTTGCGATAGCACATGCTGGGCTCGAGCATGTGCTAGGGCCGTATTTTTCTTCACCGGGGCACTATCGTCGGAGCATCGTCGGAGAACCTGACAGGCGGCATTGGGGTTCCGGTGATCGGAGGGGGCGAGATGTACGATGGGTGCTGGTACTTGGCCCTTATATTGGCCCCCTATCCCTCATCAAACTTCTACAACTCACACCCCCTTAAAGAGCATTTGAGATTTTACAGGTTTGCTGCCAGCAGCCACTAAAGTGTCTGAAATGGGGACACTTTCTTCAAATGGTCACAAAATCTTGTACACTTCGAGTTTTTAGCTGAATTGTTTTATGCATGCCAAAAAAAATACAAGGATCACGTCTACCAAGTTTGGGGCTAAAACTCCTTTCGAAAGAATTTTAAAAAATCCTGAACCGCAAAAAGTTTCAAAAATCATGAAAAATAGAAAACGAGTCGTCTTGCCATGAAACTTCACGTGAAGGCTTAAGGGACCATTGTATGAATTTACAAGCCATAAAAATGGCATTGGCATGCAGAAATATGAAGATACACCTAAACCCACCTACCACCCTATCGATCCACGGCTTGCGCATCTTGTCTCTCTGGTCGGCGTAGTGTCCGCCCGCCTGCCTGTCCGTTCGTTTCGTCGGTTGGCTTAGGCATACGGAGTTTATTCCCACTCTAAGATCGGACCAGACCGAGGGTTACGACAGCACATGCTAGGCTCGGGCATGTGCTGGTGCCGCATTTTTCTTCGTCGGGGTGCCATCGTTGGAGCATCGTTGGAGAACCTGACCGACGGCATTGGGGTTCTGGCGAACGGGGGGCCGGGGGGGGTGTGCGCACATGATGTACGATGGGTGCTGGTACTTGGCCCTTATATTGGCCCCTTATCCCTCATTAAACCTCGAGAACTCAAACCCCCTTAAAGTGCATTTGAGATTTTATAGGTTTGCTGCCAGTAGCCATTAACGTGTTTGAACGGGGACACTTTTTTCAAATGGTCACAAAATCTTGTACACTTCGAGTTTTTAGCTGAATATTTTTGTGCATGCCAACAAAAATAAAAGGATCACGTCTACCAAGTTTGCGGCCAAATATCCTTCTAAAAAAATTTTAAAAAATCCCGAACCGTAAAAAGTTTAGAAAATCATGAAAAATAGAAAATGAGTCGTCTTGCCATGAAACTTCACGTGAAGGCCTAAGGGACCATTGTATGAATTTACATGCCGTAAAATTGGCATTCGAATGCAGAAATATGAAGATGTGCCTAAACCCACCTACCACCCTATCGATCCATGGCTTGCGCATCCCGTCTCTTTGGTCAGCATAGTGGCCGCCCGCCCACCTGCTCGCTCATTTCGTCGGTTGGCTTAGCCATACGGAGTTCATTCCCAATCTAAAATCAGACCGGACCGAAGGTTGTGGTAGCAGGATCGACAGCACACAGAGTGGGACCCAGTCGATCCCAGGCATGTGCATCCCGCCCCTCTGGCCGACTGAGCGCCCGCACGCTCATTTCGTCGGTTGACTTAGGCATACAAAGTTCATTTCTAGTCTAAGCGTATGGAGTTCATTCCCAGTCTAAGATCAGACTGGACCGAGGGCTACGATAACACATGTTGGGCTTGGGCATGTCCTGGTGCCATATTTTTCTTCGCCGAGGCACCATCGTAGGAGCATCACTGGAGAAACTGACCGGCGGCATTAGGATTCCAGCGATTAAGGGGGCCGGGGGGTGTGCACACGTGATGTGCGATGGGTGCTGGTACTTGGCATTTATATTGGCCCCGTATCTCTCATCAAACCTCGAGAACTCACATCACCTTAACTAGCATTTGAGATTTTACAGGTTTGGTGCCAGTAGCCATTAAAGGGTCTGAAATGGGGATAATTTTTTCAAATGGTCACAAAATCTTGTACACTTCAAGTTTTTAGCTGAATTGTTTTGTGCGTGCCAATAAAAATACAAGGATCACATCTACCAAGTTTGGGGCCAAAACTCCTTCCAAAAAAATTTTAAAAAATCCCGAACCGTAAAAAGTTTCGAAAATCATGAAAAATAGAAAACGAATCGTCTTGCCATGAAACTTCACGTAAAGGCTTAAGGGACCATTGTATGAATTTTCAAGCCATAAAATGGCATTGGCACATAAAAATATGAAGATGTGCCTAAACCCACCTACCACCCTAAAGATCCACGGCTTGCGCATCCCGTCTCTTTGGCCGACGTAGTGCCCGCCCGCCCGCCTGCCCGTCCGCTCGTTTTGTCAGTTGGCTTAGGCATACAGTGTTCATTCCCAGTCTAAGATCAGAACGGACAGAGGGTTGCGGCAACAGGATCGGTAGCACGCAAAGGGGGACCCGGCCGATCCCTAGCTTGCACATCCTGCCCCTCTGACCGGCTGAGCCCCGGCACGTTCGTTTCGTGGGTTGACTTAGGCATACAGAGTTCATTCCCAGTCTAAGCATACGGAGTTCATTCCTAATCTAAGATTGGACTAGACCAAGGGTTGCGGCAGCACATGCTGGGCTCAGGCATGTGCTGGTGCAGCATTTTTCTTCGTTGGGGCACCATCGTCGGAGCATCGCCAGAGAACCTGACTGGAGGCATTGGGGTTCTGGCGATTGGGGGCGCCGGGGGGTGTGCACACATGATGTGCGATGGGTGCTGGTACTTGGCATTTATATTGGCCCCCTATCACTCCTCAAACCTCCAGAACTCACACCCCCTTAAAGAGCATTTGAGATTTTATAGGTTTGCTGCCAGTAGCCATTAAAGGGTCTGAAATGGGGATACTTTTTTCAAATGGTCACAAAATCTTGAATACTTCGAGTTTTTAGCTGAATTTTTTTATGCACGCCAAAAAAAATACAAGGATCATGTCTACCAAGTTTGGGGCCAAAAATCCTTTCGAAAAAATTTTAAAAAATCTCAAACCGCAAAAAGTTTCAAAAATCATGAAAAATAGAAAATGAGTAGTCTTGCCATGAAACTTCACGTGAAGGCTTAAGGGACCATTGTATGAATTTACAAGCCATAAAAATGGCATTGACACACAGAAATATAAAGATGTGCTTGAACCCACCTACCACCCTATCGATCCACGGCTTGCGCATCCCGTCTCTCTGGCCGGCGTAGTGCTTGCCCGCCCGCGCATTTCGTCGGTTAGCTTAGGCATACGGAGTTCATTCCCAGTCTAAGATCGGATCAAACTGAGGGTTACGGTAGCAGGATCGATAGCACGCAGAGGGGGACCCGATCGATCCTCGGCTTGCGCATCCCGCCCCTCTGGCCAGCTGAGCACCCGCACGCTCGTTTCGTGGGTTGACTTAGGCATACGGAGTTCATTCCTAGTCTAAGATTGGACCGAACCAAGGTTTACGGCAGCACATGCTGGGCTCGGGCATGTGCTGGTGCTGCATTTTTCTTCGCCAGGGCACCATCGTCAGAGCATCGTCGGAGAACCTGACTGGTCGGATTGTGGTCCCGGCGATCAGGGGGGCCGTGGGGGGGGTGCACACATGATGTGCGATGGGTGCTGGTACTTGGCCCTTATATTGGCCCCCTATCCCTCATCAAACCTTGAGAACTCACATCCCCTTAAAGAGCATTTGAGATTTTACAGGTTTGCTGCCAGTAGCCATTAAAGTTTCTGAAATGTGGTCACTTTTTTCAAATGGTGACACAATCTTGTACACTTCAATTTTTTAGCTGAAGTTTTTTGTACATGCCAAAAAAAATACAAGGATCACGTCTACCAAGTTTGGGGCCAAAACGTCTTCCAAAAAAATTTTAAAAAATCCCGAACCGCAAAAAGTTTCAAAAATCATGAAAAATAGAAAACGAGTCATCTTGCCATGAAAGTTCACGTGAAGGCTTAAGGGACCATTGTATGAATTTACAAGCCATAAAAATGGCATTGGCATGCAGAAATATGAAGATGTGCCCAAACCCACCTACCACCCTATCGATCCACGGCTTGCGCATCCCGTCTCTCTGGCCGACGTAGTGCCCGCCCGCCTGCCCGCCTGCTCGTTTCATCATTTGGCTTAGGCATACGAACTTCATTCCCAGTCTAAGATCGGGTCAGATTGAGGGTTGCGGTAGCAGGATCGACAGCAAGCAGAAGGGGACCCGGTTGATCCCCGGCTTACGCATCCCTCCCCTCTGGCCGGCTGAGCGCCCACACGCTTGTTTCGTGGGTTGACTTAGGCATACGGAGTTCATTCCCAGTCTAAGCATACGGAGTTCATTCCTAGTCTAAGATCAGACCGGACAGAGGTTTGCGGCAGCACATGCTAGGCTCAGGCATGTGCTGGTGCCGCATTTTTCTTCGTCGCGACACCATCGTCAGAGAACCTGACCGACGGCATTGGGGTTCCGGTGATCAGGGGGGGTGTGCCCACATGATGTGCGGTGGGTGCTGGTACTGGGCCCTTATATTGGCCCCCTATCCCTCATCAAACCTCAAGAACTCACACCCCCTTAAAGAGCATTTGAGATTTTTCAGGTTTGCTGCTAGTAGCCATTAAAGTGTCTAAAATGGGGACACTTTTTTCAAATGGTCACAAAATCTTGTACACTTCGAGTTTTTAGCTGAATTTTTTTGCGCATGCCAACAAAAATACAAGGATCACGTCTACCAAGTTTGGGGCCAAAACTCCTTTCGAAAAGATTTAAAAAAATCCCGAACCGTAAAATTTTTGAAAATCGTGAAAAATAGAAAACGAGTCGTCTTGCCATGAAACTTCACGTGAAGGTTTAAGGGACCATTGTATGAATTTAGAAGCCATAAAAATGGCAATGGCACCCAAAAATATGAAGATGTGCCCAAACCCACCTACCACCCTATCAATCCACGGCTTGCGCATCTCGTCTCTCTGGTCGGCGTAATGCCCGCCCGCCTGCTCGTTTCGTCGGTTGGCTTAGGCATACGGAGTTCGTTCCTAGTCTAAGATTGGACCGAACCGAGGGTTGCAGTAGCAGGATTGGTAGCAAACAGAGGGGGACCCGACTGAACCCCGACTTACGCATCCCACCCCTCTGGCCGAATGAGCGCCCGCGCGTTCCTTTCGTGGGTGGACTTTGGCATTCGGAGTTTATTCCCAGTCTAAGCATACGGAGTTCATTTCCAGTCTAAGATCGAACCGGACCGAGGGTTACGGCAGCACATGCTGGGCTTGGGCATGTGCTGGTGCTGCATTTTTCTTCGTCGGGGCACCATCGTCGGAGAACCAGACCGGCGGCATTGGGGTTCCGACGATCGGGGGGACCGGGGGGTGTGCGCACATGATGTGCTATGGGTGCTGGTACTTGGTCCTTATATTGGCCCCCTATCCCTCATCAAGCCTCAAGAACTCACACCCCTTTAGAGGGCATTTCAAATTTTACAGATTTGCTGCCAGTAGCCATTAAAGTGTCTAAAATGGGGACACTTTTTTCAAATAGTCACAAAATCTTGTATAGTTCGAGTTTTTACCTGAATTTTTTTGTGCATGCCAAAAAAATACAAGGATCACGTCTACCTAGTTTGGGGCCAAAACTCTTTCCGAAAAAATTTTAAAAAGTCCCGAACCATAAAAATTTTCAAAAATCATGAAAAATAGAAAATGAGTCGTCTTGCCATGAAACTTCACGTGAAGGCCTAAGGGACCATTGTATGAATTTACAAGCCATAAAAATCGCATTGGCACACGAAAATATGAAGATGTGCTTAAACCCACCTACCACCCTATCGATCAACGGCTTACGCATCCCGTCTCTCTGGCCGGCGTAGTGCTTGCCCGCCCGCTCGTTTCGTCGGTTGGCTTAGGCATACGGAGTTCATTCCTAGTCTAAGATTGGACCGGACCAAGGGTTGCAGCAGCAAGATTGGTAGCAGACAGAGGGGGACCCGACTGATCCCCAGCTTGCGCATCCCACCCATCTGGCCGGCTGAGCGCCCGCGCGGTCCTTTCGTGGGTGGACTTAGGCATTCGGAGTTCATTCCCAGTCTAAGCATACAGAGTTCATTTCCAGTCTAAGATCGGACCGGACTGAGGGTTATGGTAGCACATGCTGGGCTCGGGCATGTGCTGGTGCCGCATTTTTCTTCGTCGGGGCACCATCGCTGGAGAACCAGACCGACGGCATTGGGGTTCCGACGATCGGGGGGACCGGGGGGGTGTGCGCACATGATGTGCTGTGGGTGCTGGTACTTGGCCCTTATATTGGCCCCCTATCCCTCATCAAACCTCAAGAACTCACACTCCCTTAAAGGGCATTTCAGATTTTACAGGTTTGCTGCCAGTAGCCATTAAAGTGTCTAAAATGGGGACACTTTTTTCAAATGGTCACAAAATCTTGTACAGTTAGAGTTTTTAGCTGAATTTTTTTGTGCATGCCAATAAAAATACAAGGATCACGTCCACCAAGTTTGGGGCCAAAAATCCTTTCGAAAAAATTTTAAAAAATCTCGAATCACAAAAAGTTTTGAAAATCGTGAAAAATAGAAAATGAGTCGTCTTGCCATGAAACTTCACGTGAAGGCTTAAAGGACCATTGTATGAATTTACAAGCCATAAAAATGGTATTGGCACGTAGAAATATGAAGATGTGCCTAAACCCACCAACGGCCCTATCGATCCACGGCTTGCGCATCCCGTCTCTCTGGCCGGCATAGTGCCCGCCCGCCCGCCCGCCCACTCGTTTCATCGATTGGCTTAGGCATACGGAGTTCATTCTCAGTCTAAGATCAGACCAAACCGAGGGTTGCAGCAGCAGGATCGACAGCACACAGAGGGGGACCTGGTCGATCCCCAGCTTGTGCATCCCGCCCCTCTGGCCGGTTGAGCACCCGCACGCTCGTTTCGTTGGTTGACTTAGGCGTACGGAGTTCATTCCTAGTCTAAGCATACAGAGTTCATTCCCAGTCTAAGATCTGACCGGACCGAGGGTTACGGTAGCACATGCTGGGCTCGGGTATGTGCTGGTGCCATATTTTTCTTCGTCGGGGCGCCATCGTCGGAGCATCACCGAAAAACCTGTCCGGCGACAGTAGGGTTTTCGTAATCGGGGGGGCCTGGGGTGGGTGTAAGCGCATGATGTGCGATGGGTGCTGGTACTTGGCCCTTATATTGGCCCCCTATGTCTCATCAAACCTCGAGAACTCACATCCCCTTAAAAAGCCTTTGAGATTTTACAGGTTTGCTGCCAGTAGCCATTAAAGTGTCTAGAATGGGGACACTTTTTTCAAATGGCCACAAAATCTTGTTCACTTCGAGTTTTTAGCTGAATTTTTTTGTGCATGCCAACAAAAATACAAGGATCACATCTACCAAGTTTGGGGCCAAAACTCCTTCCGAAAAGATTTTAAAAACTCCTGAACCGGAAAAAGTTTCAAAAATCGTGAAAAATAGAAAACGAGTCATCTTGCCATGAAACTTCACGTGAAGGCTTAAGGGACCATTGTATGAATTTACAAGCCATAAAAATGGCATCGGCATGTAGAAATATGAAGTTGTGCCTAAACCCACCTACCACCCTATCGATCCATGGCTTACGCATCCCGTCCCTCTGGCCGGCATAGTTCTCGCCTGCCCGGTCGCTCGTTTCATCGATTGGCTTAGGCATACGGAGTTCATTCCCAGTCTAAGATCAAACTAGACCGAGGGTTGTGGCAGCAGGATCGACAGCACGTAGAGGGGTACCCAGCCGATCCCCGGCTTATGCATCCCGCCCCTATGGTCGACTGAGCGACCGCACGCTCATTTCATGGGTTGACTTAGGCATACGGAGTTCATTCCCAGTCTAAGCATACCGAGTTCATTCCCAGTCTAAGATCGGATCGGTCCGAGGGTTGCGGCAGCACATGCTGGGCTCGGGCATGTGATGGTGCCACATTTTTCTTCACCGGGGCACCATCGCCGGAGCTTCCCGAGAGAACCTGACCGACGGCATTGGGGTTTCGGCGATCGGAGGGGCCGGAGGGTGTGCGCACATGATGTGCAATGGGTGCTGGTACTTGGCCCTTATATTGGCCCCCTATCCCTCATCAAACCTCGAGAACTCACACACCTTAAAGAGCATTTGAGATTTTACAGGTTTGCTGCCAGTAGCCATTAAAGTGTCGAAATGGAGACACTTTTTTCAAATGGTCACAAAATCTTGTACACTTCGAGATTTTAGCTGAATTTTTTTGTGCATGCCAACAAAAATACAAGGATCACATCTACCAAGTTTGGGGCCAAAACTCTTTCTGAAAAAATTTTAAAAAATCCTGAACCACAAAAATTTTTTAGAATCATGAAAAATAGAAAACGAGTCGTTTTGCCATGAAACTTCATGTGAAGGCTTATGGGACCATTGTATGAATTTACAAGCCATAAAAACGGCATTGGCATGCAGAAATATGAAGATGTACCTAAACACACCTACCACCCAATCGATCCTCAGCTTGTGCATCCCGTCTCTCTGGCCGGCGTAGTGCCCGCCCGCCCGCTCGTTTCGTCGGTTGGCTTAGGCATTCGGAGTTCATTCCCAGTCTAAGATCAGACCAGACCGAGGGTTGCGGCAGCACATGCTTGGCTCAGGCATGTGTTGGTGCCGCATTTTTCTTCACCGGGGCGCCATCGCCGGAGAACCTGACCGGCGGCATTAGGGTTTCGACAATCGGGGGGGCCTGGGGCGGGTGTAAGCACATGATGTGCGATGGGTGATGGTAGTTGGCCCTTATATTGGCCCCCTATGCCTCATCAAACCTCGAGAACTCACATCCCCTTAAAGAGCCTTTGAGATTTTACAGATTTGCTACCAGTAGCCATTAAAGTGTCTAAAACGGGGACACTTTTTTCAAATGGTCACAAAATCTTGTACACTTCGAGTTTTTAGCTAAATCTTTTTGTGCATGCCAACAAAAATACAAGGATCACATCTACCAAGTTGGTGCCAAAACTCCTTCCGAAAAAATTTTAAAAACTCCCGAACCGTAAAAAGTTTCAAAAATCGTGAAAAATAAAAAAGGAGTCGTCTCGCCATGAAACTTCACGTGAAGGCTTTAGGGACCATTCTATGAACTTACAGGCCAAAAAAATGGCATTGGCATGTAGAAATATGAAGATGTGCCTAAACCCACCTACCACCCTATCGATCCACGACTTGTGCGTCCCGTCTCTCTGGGCGACGTAGTGCCCGCCCGCCCGTCCGCTCGTTTCGTCGATTGGCTTAGGCATACGGAGTTCACTCCCAGTCTAAGATCAGACCAGACCGAGGGTTACGGCATCAGGGTTGGCAGCACATAAAGAGGGACCCGGTGAATCCCTAACTTGCGCATCCCACCCCTCTGGCCGGCTGAGCACCCGCATGCTCATTTCATGGGTTGACTTAGGCATACGGTGTTCATTCTCACTCTAAGCATATGGAGTTCATTCCTAGTCTAAGATCGGACCGGACTGAGGGTTACGAAAGCACATGCTGGGGGTAGGCATGTGCTGGTGCCACATTTTTCTTCGCTGGGGCACCATCGACGAAGCATCATCGGAGAACCTGATCGATGGCATTAGGGTTTCGGCAATCGGGTGGGCCGGGGGGGGTGTACGCCCGCACACTCGTTTCACGGCCTGACTAAGGCATACAGAGTTTATTCCCAGTCTAAGCATACGGAGTTCATTCCCAGTCTAAAATCAGACCGGACCGAGGGTTGTGACAGCACATGTTGGGCTCGGGCATATGCTGGTGCCGCATTTTTCTTCATCGGGGCACCATCATCGGAGCATCACCGGAGAACCTGACCGACGGCATTGGGGTTCAGATGATCGGGGGGCCAGGGGGTGTGCGCACATGATGTGCGATGGGTGCTGGTATTTGGCCCTTATATTGGCCCCCTATCCCTCATCAAACCTCGAGAACTTACACCCCATTAAAAACCATTTGAGATTTTACAGGTTTGCTGCGAGTAGCAATTAAAGTGTCTGCAATGGGGACACTTTTTTCAAATGGTCACAAAATCTTGTACACTTCGAGTTTTTAGCTGAATTTTTTTTTGCATGCCAACAAAAATACAAGGATCCCGTCTACCAAGTTTATGGCCAAAAATCCTTTCGAAAAATTTTAAAACATCCAAAACCACAAAAAGTTTCAAAAATCATGAAAAATAAAAAACGAGTCATCTTGCCATGAAACTTCACGTAAAGGCTTAAAGGACCATTGTATGAATTTACAAGCCATAAAAATGGCATTGGCACGCAGAAATATGAAGATATGCCTAAACCCACCTACCACCCATCGATCCACGACTTACGCATCCCGTCTCTCTGGCCGACGTAGTGCCGGCCCGCTCGCCCGCCTACCCGCTCGTTTCGTCGGTTGGCTTAGGCATACGAAGTTCATTCCCAGTCTAAGATCAGACCGAACCGAGGGTTGTGGCAGCAGGATCGACAGCACACAGACGGGGACCCGATCAATCCCCGGCTTGCGCATCCCGCCCCTCTGGCAGGTTGAGCGACCGCACGCTCATTTCGTGGGTTGGCTTAGGCATATAGAATTCATTCCCAATCTAAGCATACCGAGTTCATTCCCAGTCTAAGATCAAATTAGACCGAGGGTTGTGGCAGCACATGCTGGGCTCGAGCATGTTCTGGTGCCATATTTTTCTTCACCGGGGCACCATCATCGGAGAACCTGATCGACGGCATTAGTGTTCCAGCGATCGGGGGGGCTGGGGGCTGTGCGCACATGATGTGCAATCGGTGCCGGTACTTGGCCCTTATATTGGCCCCCTATCCCTCATCAAACCTTGAGAACTCACACCCCCTTAAAGAGCATTTGAGATTTTACAGGTTTGCTGCCAGTAGCCATTAAAGTGTCTGAAATGGGGACACTTTTTTTAAATGGTCACAAAATCTTGTACACTTCAAGTTTTTAGCTGAATTTTTTTGTGCATAACAAAAAAATACAAGGATCACGTCTACCAAGTTTGGGGCCAAAAATCCTTCCGAAAAAATTTTAAAAAATCCTGAACCGCAAAAAGTTTCAAAAATCGTGAAAAACAGAAAACGAGTCGTCTTGCCATCAAACTTCACGTGAAGGCTTAAGGGACCATTGTATGAATTTACAAGCCATAAAAATGGCATTGGCATACAGAAATATGAAGATGTGCCTAAACCCACCTACCACCCTATCGATCCATGGCTTGCGCATCCCGTGTCTCTGGTTGGCGTAGTGCCCGCCCGCCCAC
Source organism: Durio zibethinus (assembly GCF_047325235.1). Lineage (NCBI taxonomy): Eukaryota > Viridiplantae > Streptophyta > Magnoliopsida > Malvales > Malvaceae > Durio > Durio zibethinus. The sequence continues at coordinate 17,904,600 of NC_143162.1, read as the reverse complement.
CCGCCCGCTCATTTCGTCAGTTGGCTTAGGCATACAGAGTTCATTCCCAGTCTAAGATCAGACCAGACCAAAGGTTGCGATAGCAGGATCGACAGCACACAGATGGAGACCCGATCGATCCCCAACTTGCGCATCCCGCCCCTCTAGCCGGCTGAGCACCCACACGCTCGTTTCATGGGCTAACTTAGGCATACGAAGTTCATTCCCAGTCTAAGCATGCAGAGCTCAGTCCTAGTCTCAGATCGGATCAGACCGAGGGTTGTGGCAGCACATACTGGGCTCGAGCATGTGATGGTGCCGCATTTTTCTTCGTCGGTGCACCATCACGATCGGGGGGGCCGGGTGGGTGTGTGCACATGATGTGCGATGGGTGCTGGTACTTGGCCCTTATATTGGCCCCCTATCCCTCATCAAACCTTGAGAACTCACACCCCCTTAAAGAGCATTTGAGATTGTATAGGTTTGCTGCCAGTAGCCATTAAAGTGTCTGAAATGGGGACACTTTTTTCAAATGGATACAAAATCTTGTACACTTCGAGTTTTTAGCTAAATTTTTTTATGCATGCCAAAAAAAATTCAAGGATCACTTTTACCAAGTTTAGGGCCAAAACTCCTTCCAAAAAAATTTTAAAAAATCCCGAACCGTAGAAAGTTTTGAGAATCGTGAAAAATAGAAAACGAGTCGTCTTGCCATGAAACTTCACCTGAAGGCTTCAGGGACCATTGTATGAATTTACAAGCCATAAAAATGGCAGTGGCGCGTAGAAATATGAAGATGTGCCAAAACCCAACTACCACCCTATCAATCCATGGCTTGCGCATCCCGTCTCTCTGGCCACGAAAGTGCCCGCCCGCCCACCCGCCCGCTCGTTTCGTTGGTTGGCTTAGGCATACGGAGTTCATTCCAAGTCTAAGATCAGACCAGACTGAGGGTTACAATAGCAGGATCAGCAGCACGTAGAGGGGGACCCGGTCGATCCCCATCTTGCACATCCCGCCCCTCTGGCCGGCTGAGTGATCGCATGCTCGTTTTGTGGGTTGACTTAGGCATATGCAATTCATTCCCACTCTACGCATACGGAGTTCATTCCCAGTCTAAGATGGGACTGGACCGCGGGTTGCGACAGCACATGCTGGGTTCGGGCATGTGCTGGTGCTGCATTTTTCTTCTCCGGGGCACCATCACCGGAGCATCGTCGGAGAACCTGACCTGTGGCATTGGGGTTCCAGCGATCGGGGGGGCCGGGGGGGTGTGCGCACATGATGTGCAATGGGTGCTGGTACTTGGCCCTTATATTGGCCCCCTATCCCTCATCAAACCTCAAGAACTCACACCCCATTAAAGACCATTTGAGATTTTACAGGTTTGCTGCCAGTAGCCATTAAAGTGTCTGTAATGGGGACACTTTTTTCAAAAGGTCACAAAATCTTGTACACTTCGAGTTTTTAGCTGAATTTTTTTATGCATACCAACAAAAATACAAGGATCCCGTGTACTAAGTTCATGACCAAAAATCCTTTCAAAAAAATTTTAAAAAATCCAAAATCGCAAAAAGTTTCAAAAATCGTGAAAAATAAAAAATGAGTCGTCTTGCCATGAAACTTCACGTGAAGGCTTAAGGGACCATTGTATGAATTTACAAGCCATAAAAATGGCATTGGCACGCAGAAATATGAAGATATACCTAAACCCACCTACCACCCTATCGATCCACGGCTTACGCATCCCATCTCTCTGGCCGACGTTGTGCCGGCCCACCCGTCCGCCCGCCCGCTCGTTTCGTCGGTTGGCTTAGGCATACGGAGTTCATTCCCAGTCTATGATCAAACCGACCGAGGGTTGTGGTAGCAGGATCGACAGCACGTAGACGGGGACCCGACCGATCCCCGGCTTGCGCATCCTGCCCCTCTGGCCGGTTAAGCGACCGCACGCTCATTTCGTGGGTTGGCTTAGGCATACGGAGTTCATTCCCAGTCTAAGCATACGAAGTTCATTCCCAGTCTAAGATCAAATCAGATCGAGGGTTGTGGCAGCACATACTAGGCTCGAGCATGTTCTGGTGCCGTATTTTTCTTCATCGGGGCACCATCACCGGAGAACCTGACCGATGGCATTAGTGTTTCGATGATTGGGGGGGCTGGGGAGCTGTGCGCACGTGATGTGCGATCGGTGCCGGTACTTGGCCCTTATATTGGCCCCCTATCCCTCATCAAACCTCGAGAACTCACACCCCCTTAAAGAGTATTTGAGATTTTACAGGTTTGCTGCCAATAGCCATTAAAGTGTCTGAAATGGGGACGCTTTTTTCAAATGGTCACAAAATCTTGTACACTTCGAGTTTTTAGCTGAGTTTTTTTTGTGCATAACAAAAAAATACAAGGATCACATCCACCAAGTTTGGGCCCAAAACCCCTTCCGAAAAAATTTTAAAAAATCCCGAATCGCAAAAAGTTTCAAAAATCGTGAAAAATAGAAAATGAGTCATCTTGCCATGAAACTTCACGTGAAGGCTTAAGGGACCATTGTATGAATTTACAAGCCATAAAAATGGCATTGGCAAGCAAAAATATAAAGATATGCCTAAACCCACCTACCACCCTATCGATACACGGCTTGCGCATCCCGTATCTCTGGCCGGCGTAGTACCCGTCCGCCTGCCCGCCGCTTGTTTCCTCAGTTGGCTTAGGCATACGGAGTTCATTCCTAGTCTAAGATTGGATCAGACTGAGGGTTATGATCACAGGATCGACAGCACGCAGAAGGGGACCCGTTCGATCCCCGGCATGCGCATCCCGCCCCTCTGGCCGGCTGAGCGCCCGCACGTTCGTTTCGTGGGTTGACTTAGGCATACGGAGTTCATTCCCAGTCTAAGCATACAGAGTTCATTCCCAGTCAGAGATCAAATTGGATCAAGGGTTGCAGCAGCACATGCTGGGCTCGGGCATGTTGCTGGTGCCGCATTTTTCTTCGCCAAGGCACCATCGTCGAAGCATCACCAGAGAACCTGACCGACGGCATTGGGGTTCCGATGATCGGGGGGTCGGGGGGGTGTGCGCACATGATGTGCGATGGGTGCTGGTACTTGGCACTTATATCGGCCCCCTATCCCTCATCAAACCTCGAGAACTCACACCCCCTTAAAGAGCATTTGAGATTTTAAAGGTTTGCTGCCAGTAGCCATTAAAGTGTCTAATATCGGGACACTCTGGCCGGTTGAGCGCCCGCACGCTCATTTCATGGGTTGACTTAGGCATACAGAGTTCATTCCCAATCTAAGATCGAACCGAACCGAGGGTTGCAGTAGCAAGATTGGCAGCACGCAGAGAGGGACCCGACCAATCCCTGGCTTGCACATCCCGCCCCTCTGGCCGACTGAGCGCCCGCACGCTTGTTTCGTGGGTTGACTTAGGCATACGGAGTTCATTCCCAGTCTAAGCATACGAAGTTCATTCTCAGTCGAAGATCTGATCTGATCGAGGGTTACGGCAGCACATGCTGGGCTTAGGATGTGTTGGTGCCTCATTTTTCTTCGTCGGGGCACCATCGTCGGAGCATCGCCAGAGAACCTGACCGGTGGCATTGGGGTTCCGCCGATCGGGGGACCGGGGGGTGTGTGCACATGATGTGCGATGGGTGCTGGTACTTGGCCCTTATATTGGCCCCCTATCCCTCATCAAACCTCGAGAACTCACACCCCCTTAAAGAGCATTTGAGATTTTACAGGTTTGCTGCCAGTAGCCATTACAGTGTCTAAAATGGGGACACTTTTGTCAAATGGTCACAAAATCTTGTACACTTCGAGTTTTTAGCTGAAATTTTTTGTGCATGCCAAAAAAAAATACAAGGATCATGTCTACCAAGTTTGGGGCCAAAAATCCTTCCAAAAAAATTTTAAAAATTCTCGAACCGCAAAGGGTTTCAAAAGTCATGAAAAATAGAAAACGAGTCATCTTCCGATGAAACTTCACGTGAAGGCTTAAGGGACCATTGTATGAATTTACAAGCCATAAAAATGGCATTGGCAAGCAGAAATATAAAGATGTGCCTAAACACACTTACCACCCTATCGATCCATGGCTTGCGCATCCCGTCTCTCTGGCTGGCGTAGTGCCTGCCCGCCCACCCGCCCCGCTCATTTCGTCAGTTGGCTTAGGCATACAGAGTTTATTCCCAGTCTAAGATTGCACCGAACCGAGGGTTACGGTAGCAATATCGGCAGCACGCAGAGGGGGACCCGATCGATCCCCGACTTGCGCATCTCGCCCCTCTGGCCGACTGAGCGCCCGCACGCTCGTTTCGTGGGTTGACTTAGGCTTACGGAGTTCATTCCCAGTCTAAGCATACGAAGTTCATTCCCAGTCTAAGATCGGATCGGATCGATGGTCGCAGCAGCACATGCTGGGCTCGGGCATGTGCTGGTCCACATTTTTCTTCCCCAACGAACCATCGTCGAAGCATCACCGGAGAACCTGACCGACGGTATTGGGGTTCCGGCGATCGGGGGGGCTCGGGGGGGTGTGCGCACATGATGTGCGATGGGTGCTGGTACTTGGCCCTTATATTGGCCCCCTATCCCTCATCAAACCTCGAGAACTCACACCCCCTTAAAGTGTCTAATATGGGGACACTTTTTTCAAATGGTAACAAAATCTTGTACACTTCGAGTTTTTAGCTGAATTTTTTTGTGCGTGCCAAAAAAAAATACAAGGATCACGTCTACCAAATTTGGGGCCAAAACTCCTTCCGAAAAAAGTTTAAAAATTCTCGAACCGGAAAAAGTTTCAAAAATCATGAAAAATAGAAAACAAGTCGTCTTGCCATTAAACTTCACGTGAAGGCTTAAGGGACCTTTGTATGAATTTTCAAGCCATAAAAATGGCATTGGCATGCAGAAATATGAAGATGTTCCTAAACCAACCTGCCACCCTATCGATCCACGGCTTGCGCATCACGTCTCTCTGGCAGGAGTAGTACCCACCCGCCTGCCCACCCGTTCATTTTATCGGTTGCCTTAGGCATACGGAGTTCATTCCCAGTCTAAGATCAGACTGGACCGAGGGTCACGGTAGCAAGATCGACAGCACGCAGAGGGGGCCCCACCGATCCCTGACTTACACATCCCACCCCTCTGGCCAGCTGAGAACCTGCACGCTTATTTCATGGGTTGACTTAGGCATACGGAGTTCATTCCCAGTCTAAGATCAGATCGGACCGAGGGTTACGGCAGCACATGCTGGGCTCGGGCATGTGCTGGTGCCACATTTTTCTTCACCGAGGCACCATCACTGAAGCATCACCGGAAACCTGACCGACGGCATTGGGGTTCTGACGATCGGGGCGGTCGGGGGGGGTGTCCGCACATGATTTACGATGGGTGCTGGTACTTGGCCCTTATATTGGCCCCCTATCCCTCATCAAACCTCGAGAACTCACACCCCCTTAAAGAGCATATGAGATTTTACAGGTTTGCTGCCAGTAGCCATTAAAGTGTCGAAATGGGGACACTTTTTTCAAATGGTCACAAAATCTTGTACACTTCGAGTTGTAGCTGAATTTTTTTGTGCATGCCAACAAAAATACAAGGATCATGTCTACCAAGTTTGGGGCCAAAACTCCATCCAAAAAAATTTTAAAAAATCCCGAACCGCAAAAATTTTCAAAAATCGTGAAAAATAGAAAACGAGTTGTCTCGCCATTAAACTTCACGTGAAGGCTTAAAGGACCATTGTATAAATTTACAAGCCATAAAAATGGCATTGGCATGTAGAAATATGAAGATGTGCCTAAACCCACCTGCCACCCTATCGATCCACGGCTTGCGCATCCCATCTCTCTGGCTTGTGTAGTGCCACCCCGCCCGTTCGTTTCGTCGGTTGGCCTAGGCATATGAAGTTCATTCCCAGTCTAAGATCAGACTACACTGAGGGTTACAACAGTAGGATCGATAACACGTAGAAGGGGACCCGGCCAATCCCCGGCTTGCGCATCTCGCCCCTCTGGCCGGTTGAGTGCCCGGACGCTCGTTTCATGGGTTGACTTAGGCATACAGAGTTCATTCCCAGTCTAAGCATATGGAGTTCATTCCCAGTCTAAGATTGAACCGGACCGAGGGTTGCGGCAGCACATGCTAGGCTCGAGCATGTGCTGGTGCCGCATTTTTCTTCATCGGGGCACCATCGTCGAAAAACTAGACCGAGGGCGTACATGATGTGCGATGGGTTCTGGTAATTGGCCTTTATATTGAACCCCTATCCCTCATCAAACCTCGAGAACTCACACCCCTTTAAAGAGCACTTGAGATTTTAAAGGTTTGCTGCCAGTAGCCATTACAGTGTCTGAAATGGGGACACTTTTTTCAAATGGTCACAAAATCTTGTACACTTTGAGTTTTTAGCTGAATTTTTTTGTGCACGCCAACAAAAATACAAGGATCACGTCTACCAACTTTGGGGCCAAAACTCTTTTCAAAAAAATTTTAAAAAATCCCGAACCGCAAAAAGTTTCAAAAATCATGAAAAATAGAAAACGAGTCGTCTTGGCATGAAACTTCGCGTGAAGGCTTAAGGGACCATTGTATGAATGTACAAGCCATAAAAATGGCATTGGCATGCAGAAATGTGAAGATGTGCCTAAACCAACCTACCACCCTATCGATCCACGGCTTGCGCATCCCGTCTCTCTAGCCGGCGTAGTGCCTGCCCGTCTGCCCACCCGCTCGTTTCATCGATTGGCTTAGGCGTATGAAGTTCATTCCCAGACTAAGATCGCACCAGATCGAGGGTTGCGGTAGCAAGATCGGCAGCACACAGAGGGGGACCTGGCTGATCCCTGGCTTGCGCATCCCGCCCCTCTAGCTGGCTGAGCGCCCGCACGCTCATTTTGTGGGTTGACTTAGGCATACGGAGTTCATTCCCAGTCTAAGTATATGGAGTTTATTCCTAGTCTAAGATCGGACCAGACCGAGTGTTGTGGCAGCACATGCTGGGTTCAGGCATGTGCTGGTGCCGCATTTTTCTTCGTCGAGGCACCATCGTCGGAGAACTTGACCGACGGCACTGGGGTTCTAGCGATCGGGGGTGCCGGGGGTTGTGCGCACATGATGTGCGATGGGTGCTGGTACTTGGCCCTTATATTGGCCCCCTATCCCTCATCAAACCTCGAGAACTCACACCCCATTAAAGAGCCTTTCAGATTTTACAAGTTTGCTGCCAGTAGCCATTAAAGTGTCTGAAATGGGGATACTTTTTTCAAATGGTCACAAAATCTTGTACACCGTGAGTTTTTAGCTAAATTTTTTTGTGCATGACCGTAAAAATTTTAAAAAATCTCAAACCGTAAAAAGTTTCAAAAATCATGAAAAATAGAAAACGAGTTGTCTTGCCATGAAACTGGACGTGAAGGCTTTAGGGACCATTGTATGAATTTAGAAGCCATTAAAATGGCATTGGCACGTAGAAATATGATCATGTGCCTAAACCCACCTACCACCCTATCGATCCATGGCTTTCGCATCCCGTCTCTCTGGCCGACGTAGTGCCTGCCCACCCGCCCGCTCGTTTCATCGGTTGGCTTAGGCATACGGAGTTCATTCCCTGTCTAAGATGGGGCTGGACCAAGGGTTGCGGCAGCAGGATCGGCAGCATGCAGAGGGGGACTCGATCGATCCCCGGCTTGCACATCCCGCCCCTCTGGCCGACTAAGCACCTGTACGCTCGTTTCGTGGGTTGCCAGTCTAAGATCGGATTGGACAGAGGGTTGCGGCAGCACATGCTAGGCTCAGGCATGTGCTGGTGATATATTTTTCTTCGTCGGGGCACCATCGCCGAAGCATCACCGGAGAACTTAACCGGCGGCATTGGGGTTCCGACTATTGGGGGGGCCGGGGGGGTGTGCGCACATGATGTGTGATGGGTACTGGTACTTGGCCATTATATTGGCCCCCTATCCCTCATAAAAAATTGAGAACTCACACCCCCTTAAAGAGCATTTGAGATTTTACAGGTTTGCTTCCAGTAGCCATTAAAGTTTCTGAAATGGGGACACTTTTTTCAAATGGTCACAAAATCTTGTACACTTTTGGTTTTTAGCTGAATTTTTTTTGCATGCCTTCAAAAATACAAGGATCACGTCTACCAAGTTTGGGGCCAAAACTACTTCCGAAAAAATTTTAAAATACCCCGAATCGTAAAGAGTTTCAAAAATCGTGAAAAATAGAAAACGAGTCGTCTTGCCTTGAAACTTCACGTGAAGGCTTAAAGGACCATTGTATGAATTTACAAGCCATAAAAATGGCATTGGCATGCAGAAATATGAAGATGTGCCTAAACCCACCTATCACCCTATCGATCCACGGCTTGCGCATCCCGTCTCTCTAGCCGGCGTAGTGCCCACCCGTGCGCCCGCTCGCTCGTTTCGTCAGTTGGGTTAGGCATACGGAGTTCATTCCCAGTCTAAGATCAAATCAGACTGAGCGTTGCGGCAGTAGGATCGACAGCACGCAGAGGGGGACCTGGTCGATCCTCGGCTTGCGCATCCCGTCCCTCTGGGCGGCTAAGCATCCGCACGCTCGTTTCATTGGTTGACTTAGGCATATGGAGTTCATTCCCAGTCTAAGATCGAAACGGACCGAGGGTTGCGCCAGCACATGCTTGGCTCGGGCATGTGCTGGTGCCGTATTTTTCTTCGCCGGGGCACCATCACCGGAGCATCGCCGAAGAACCTGACCGACGACATTGGGGTTCCGACGAGGGGGGGCCGGGGGGTGTGCGCACATGATGTGCGATGGGTGCTGGTACTTGGCCATTATATTGGCCCCCTATCTCTCATCAAACCTCGAGAACTCACACCCCTTTAAAGAGCATTTGAAATTTTAGAGGTTTGCTGCCAGTAGCCATTAAAGTGTCTGAAATGGGGACACTTTTTTCAAATGGTCACAAAATCTTGTACACTTTCTAGTTTTTAGCTGAATTTTTTTCTGCATGCCAACAAAAATACAAGGATCCACGTCTACCATGTTTGGGGCCAAAACTACTTATGAAAAAATTTTAAAAAATCCTGAACCGTAAAAAGTTTTAAAAATCGTAAAAAATAGAAAATGAGTCGTCTTGCCATGAAACTTCACGTGAAGGCTTAAGGGACCATTGTATGAATTTACAAGCCATAAAAATGGCATCGGCATGTAGAAATATGAAGATGTGACTAAACCCACCTACCACCCTATCGATCCACGACTTGCACATCTCGTCTTTCTGGCCGGCGTAGTGCCCGCCCGCTCGCTTGTTTCATCGGTTAGCTTAGGCATACGGAGTTCATTCCCAGTCTAAGATTGGACAAGACTAAGTGTTGCAGTAGCAGGATCAGCAGCATGCAACGGACGACCCGACCGATCCCTGACTTGCGTATCCCGCCCCTCTGGCCGACTGAGCACCCGCACGCTCATTTTGTTGGTTGACTTAGGCATACGGAGTTCAATCCTAGTCTAGGCATATGGAGTTCATTCCCAGTTTAAGATCGGACCAGACCGAGGGTTGTGGCAGCACATGTTGGGCTCGAGCATATGCTGGTGCCGCATTTTTCTTCACCGGGGCACCATCGTCGGAGAACCTGATCGGCGGCATTGGGGTTTCGACGATCGGGGGTGCCGGGGGGGTGTGTGCACATGATGTGCGATGGGTGCTGGTACTTTGCCCTTATATTGGCCCCCTATCCCTCATCAAACCTCAAGAATTCACACCTCCTTAAAGAGCATTTGAGATTTTACAGGTTTGCTGCCAGTAGCCATTAAAGTGTCTGAAATGGGGACACTTTTTTCAAATGGTCACAAAATCTTGTACACTTCGAGTTTTTAGCTGACTTTTTTTGTGCATGCCAACAAAAATACAAGGATCACATCTACCACGTTTGGGGCCAAAACTCCTTCTAAAAAAATTTAAAAAAATCCCGAACCGCAAAAAGTTTCAAAAATCGTGAAAAATATAAAATGAGTCATCTTGCCATGAAACTTCACGTGAAGGCTTAAGGGACTATTGTCTGAATTTACAAGCCATAAAAATGGTATTGGCGTGCAGAAAGATGAAGATGTGCCTAAACCCACCGACCACTCTGTCGATCCACGGCTTGCATATCTCATCTCTCTGGCCGACGTAGTGCCTGCCCGCCTGTCCGTCCGCTCCTTTCGTCGGTTGGCTTAGGCATACGGAGTTCATTCCCAGTCTAAGATCAGACCTGACCGTGGGTACGGTAGCAGGATCGGTAGCACGCAGAGGGGCACCCGGCAGATCCCCGGCTTGCGCATCCTACCCTTCTGGCCGGCTGAGTGCCCGCATGCTTGTTTCATTGGTTGACTTAGGCATACGAAGTTTATTCCCAGTCTAAGATCAGACCGGACCGAGGGTTGCGACAGCACATACTGGGCTCGGGCACGTGTTGGTGCCACATTTTTCTTCGCCGGGGCACCATCGCCAGAGCATCACCGGAGAACCTGACCGACGGCATTGGGGTTCCGGCGATCTGGGGGCCGCGAGGGTGTGCGCACATGATGTGCGATGGGTGCTGCTACTTGGCCCTTATACTGGCCCCTTATCCCTCATTAAACCTCTAGAACTCACACTCCGTTAAAGAGCATTTGAGATTTTACAGGTTTACTGCCAGTAGCCATTAAAGTGTCTGAAATGGGGACACTTTTTTCAAATGGTCACAAAATCTTATACACTTCGAGTTTTTAGCTGATCTTTTTTATGCATGCCAACAAAAATACAAGGATCACGATTACCAAGTTTGGGGCCAAAAATCCTTCCGAATAAAATTTTAAAAAATCCTGAATTGCAAAAAGTTTCAAAAATCGTGAAAAATGGAAAACGAGTCGTCTTGCCATGAAACTTCACGTGAAGGCTTAAAGGACCATTTTATGATTTTACAAGCCATAAAAGTGGCATTGGCACGCAGAAATATGAAGATGTGCCTAAACCCACCTACCACCCTATCGATCCACGGCTTGCGCATCCCGTCTCCCTGGCCGGCTTAGTGCCCGCCAGCCCGCCCACCCACTCGTTTCATCGGTTTGCTTAGGCATACAGAGTTCATTCCCAGTCTGAGATCAGACCGGACTGAGGGTTGTGGTAGCAAGATCGACAGCACGTAGAGGAGGACCCAACCGATCCTCGGCTTGCACATCCCGTCTCTCTGGCTGGCATACTACCCGCCCGCCCGCCTGCCAGCTCGTTTCGTCGGTTGGCTTAGGCATACGGAGTTTATTCCCAATCCAAGATTGGACCAGGCCGAGGGTTACGGTAGCAGGATCAGCAGCACGCAGAGGGGGACCCAATCGATCCCCAGCACATCCTTCCCCGCTGGCCGGTTAAGCACCCACACGCTCGTTTCATGGGTTGACTTAGGTGTGCGAAGTTCATTCCTAGTCTAAGCATACGAAGTTCATTCCCAGTCTAAGATCAGATCGGACCGAGGGTTGCGACAGCACACGTTGGGCTCGGGAATGTGCTGGTGCCGTATTTTTCTTCGTCGGGGCACCATTACCGGAGCATCGTCGTTCAACCTCACCGGCGGCATTGGGGGGGCCGACGGGTGTGCACACATGATGTGCGATGGGTGCTGGTACTTGGCCCTTATATTGGCCACCTATCCCTCATCAAACCTGGAGAACTCACACCCCCTTAAAGAGCATTTGAGATTTTACAGGTTTGCTGCCAGTAGCCATTAAAGTGTCTGAAATGGGGACACTTTTTTCAAATGGTCACAAAATCTTGTACACTTTGAGTTTTTAGCTGAATTTTTTTTTGCATGCCAATAAAATAAAAGGATCACGTCTACCAAGGTTGGGGCCAAAACTCCTTTCGAAAAAATTTTAAAAAATCCCGAACCGCAAAAAGTTTTGAAAATCATGAAAAATAAAAAACGAGTCGTCTTGCCATGAAACTTCACGTGAAGTCTTAAGGGACCATTGTATGAATTTACAAGCCATAAAAATGGTGTTGGCACGTAGAAATATGAAAATGTGCCAAAACTTGCCTACCACCCTATCGATCCACAGCTTGCGCATCCCATCTCTCTAGTCGGCATAGTGCCCGCCCGCCCGCCTGCTTGTTTCATCGGTTGGCTTAGGCATATGGAGTTGATTCTCAGTCTAAGATCGGACCAGACCGAGGGTTGTGGCAGTAGGATCGGCAGCACGTAGAGGGGGACCCAACCGATCCCCAGCTTGCGCATCCCACCCCTCTGGCTGGCTGGACGCCCGCACGCTCATTTCATGGGTTGACTTAGGCATACGGAGTTCATTCCCAGTCTAAGCATACAGAGTTCATTCCTAGTCTAAGATCGGACTGGACCGAGGGTTACGGCAGCACATGCTAGGCTCTGACATGTGCTGGTGCCACTTTTTCCTTTGTCGGGGCACCATCGCCAGAGCATCGTCGGAGAACCTGACCAACGGCATTGGGGTTCCGACGATCGGGGGGATCGGGGGGTGTGCGCACATGATGTGCAATGGGTGCTGGTACTTGGCCCTTATATTGGCCCCCTATCCCTCATCAAACCTCGAGAACTCACACCCCCTTAAAGAACATTTGAGATTTTACAGGTTTGTTGCCAGTAGCCATTAAAGTGTCTGAAATGGGGACACTTTTTTCAAATGGTCAGAAAATCTTGTACACTTCGGGTTTTTAGCTGACTTTTTTTGTGCATGCCAACAAAAATACAAGGATCACATCTACCACGTTTGGGGCCAAAACTCCTTCTAAAAAAATTTAAAAAAATACCGAATAGTAAAAAGTTTCAAAAATCGTGAAAAATATAAAATGAGTCGTCTTGCCATGAAACTTCACGTCAAGGCTTAAGGGACTATTGTCTGAATTTACAAGCCATAAAAATGGTATTGGCATGCAGAAAGATGAAGATGTGCCTAAACCCATCGACCACTCTGTCGATCCACGGCTTGCGTATCCCGTCTCTCTGGCCGACGTAGTGCTCGCCCGCCTGTCCGTCCGCTCCTTTCGTCGGTTGGCTTAGGCATACGGAGTTCATTCCTAGTCTAAGATCAGACCTGACCGAGGGTACGGTAGCAGGATCAGTAGCACGCAGAGGGGCACCCGGCAGATCCCCAGCTTGCGCATCCTGCCCTTCTGGCCAGCTGAGCGCCCGCATGCTCGTTTCATTGGTTGACTTAGGCATACGAAATTCATTCCCAGTCTAAGATCAGACCGGACCGAGGGTTGCGACAACACATGCTGGGCTCGAGCACGTGTTGGTGCCACATTTTTCTTCGCCGGGGCACCATCGCCAGAGCATCACCGGAGAACCTGACCGACGGCATTGGGGTTCCGGCGATCGGGGGGCCGAGGGGGTGTGCGCACATGATGTGCGATGGGTGCTGCTACTTGGCCCTTATATTGGCCCCCTATCCCTCATCAAACCTCTAGAACTCACACCCCGTTAAAGAGCATTTGAGATTTTACAGGTTTACTGCCAGTAGCCATTAAAGTGTCTGAAATGGGGACACTTTTTTCAAATGGTCACAAAATCTTGTACACTTCGACTTTTTAGCTGATCTTTTTTATGCATGCCAACAAAAATACAAGGATCACGTTTACCAAGTTTGGGGCCAAAAATCCTTCCGAATAAATTTTTAAAAAATCCTGAATTGCAAAAAGTTTCAAAAATCGTGAAAAATGGAAAACGAGTCGTCTTGCCATGAAACTTCACGTGAAGGCTTAAAGGACCATTTTATGATTTTACAAGCCATAAAAGTGGCATTGGCATGCAGAAATATGAAGATGTGCCTAAACCCACCTACCACCCTATCGATCCACGGCTTGCGCATCCCATCTCCCTGGCCGGCTTAGTGCCCGCCCGCCCGCCCACCCACTCGTTTCGTCGGTTTGCTTAGGCATATAGAGTTCATTCCCAGTCTGAAATCGGACCGGACTGAGGGTTGTGGCAGCAAGATCGATAGCACGTAGAGGAGGACCCAACCGATCCCCGGCTTGCACATCCCGTCTCTCTGGCCGGCATACTGCCCGCCCGCCTGCCAGCTCGTTTCGTCGGTTGGCTTAGGCATACGGAGTTTATTCCCAATCCAAGATTGGACCAGGCCGAGGGTTACGGTAGCAGGATCAGCAGCACGTAGAGGGGGACCCGATCGATCCCCGGCTTGCGCATCCTTCCCCTCTGGCCTGTTAAGCACCCACACGTTCGTTTCATGGGTTGACTTAGGTGTACGGAGTTCATTCCCAGTCTAAGCATACGAAGTTCATTCCCAGTCTAAGATCAGATCGGACCGAGGGTTGTGACAGCACATGTTGGGCTCGGGAATGTGCTGGTGCCGTATTTTTCTTCGTCGGGGCACCATCACCAGAGCATCGTCGTTCAACCTAACCGGCGGCATTGGGGTTCCGACGATCGGGGGGGCCGGCGGGTGTGCACACATGATGTGCGATGGGTGCTGGTACTTGGCCCTTATATTGAACACCTATCCCTCATCAAACCTTGAGAACTCACACCCCCTTAAAGAGCATTTGAGATTTTACAGGTTTGCTGCCAGTAGCCATTAAAGTGTCTGAAATGGGGACACTTTTTTCAAATGGTCACAAAATCTTGTACACTTCGAGTTTTTAGCTGAATTTTTTTTTGCATGCCAATAAAAATAAAAGGATCACGTCTACCAAGTTTTGGGGCCAAAACTCCATTTGAAAAAATTTTAAAAAATCCCGAACCCAAAAAGTTTTGAAAATCATGAAAAATAGAAAACGAGTTGTCTTGCCATGAAACTTCACGTGAAGTCTTAAGGGACCATTGTATGAATTTACAAGCCATAAAAATGGTGTTGGCATGTAGAAATATGAAGATGTGCCAAAACTTGCCTACCACCCTATCGATCCACAGCTTGCGCATCCCATCTCTCTAGCCGGCATAGTGCCCGCCCGCCCGCCCGCTTGTTTCATCGGTTGGCTTAGGCATATAGAGTTGATTCTCAGTCTAAGATCGGACCAGATCGAGGGTTGTGGCAGTAGGATCGGCAGCACGCAGAGGGGGACCCAACCGATCCCCGGCTTGCGCATCCCACCCCTTTAGCCGGCTGAACGCCCGCACGCTCATTTCCTGGGTTGACTTAGGCATACGGAGTTCATTCCCAGTCTAAGCATATGGAGTTCATTCCTAGTCTAAGATCGGACTGGACCGAGGGTTACGGCAGCACATGCTGGGCTCTGACATGTGCTGGTGCCACTTTTTCCTTTGTCGGGGCACCATCGTCGGAGCGTCGTCGGAGAACCTGACCAACGGCATTGGGGTTCCGACGATCGGGGGGATCGGGGGGTGTGCGCACATGATGTGCAATGGGTGCTGCTACTTGGCCCTTATATTGGCCCCCTATCCCTCATCAAACATCGAGAACTCACACCCCCTTAAAGAACATTTGAGATTTTACAGGTTTGCTGCCAGTAGCCATTAAAGTGTCTGAAATGGGGACACTTTTTTCAAATGGTCACAAAATCTTGTACACTTCGAGTTTTTAGCTGATCTTTTTTATGCATGCCAACAAAAATACAAGGATCACGTTTACCAAGTTTGGGGCCAAAAATCCTTCCGAATAAATTTTTAAAAAATCCTGAATTGCAAAAAGTTTTAAAAATCGTGAAAAATGGAAAACGAGTCGTCTTGCCATGAAACTTCACGTGAAGGCTTAAAGGACCATTTTATGATTTTACAAGCCATAAAAGTGGCATTGGCACGCAGAAATATGAAGATGTGCCTAAACCCACCTACCACCCTATCGATCCATGGCTTGCGCATCCCGTCTCCCTGGTCGGCTTAGTGCCCGCCCGCCCGCCCACCCACCCACTCGTTTCGACGGTTTGCTTAGGCATACAGAGTTCATTCCCAGTCTGAGATCAGACCGGACTGAGGGTTGTGGCAGCAAGATCGACAACACGTAGAGGAGGACACAGCCGATCCCCGGCTTGCACATCCCGTCTCTCTGGCCGGCATACTGCCCGCCCGCCCGCCTGCCAGCTCGTTTCGTCGGTTGGCTTAGGCATACAGAGTTTATTCCCAATCCAAGATCCTTCCAAAAAAATTTTAAAAAATCCCAAACCACAAAAAGTTTTGAAAATCGTGAAAAATAGAAAACGAGTCGTCTTGCCATGAAACTTCAAGTGAAGGCTTAGGGGACCATTGTATGAATTTACAAGCCATAAAAATGGCATTCACAAGGAGAAATATGAAGATGTGCCTAAACCCACCAACCACCCTATCAATCCACGGCTTGCGCATCCCTTTTCTCTGGCCAGCGTGGTGCCCGCCCGCCCGCTCGTTTCATCAATTAGCTTAGGCATACGGGGTTCATTCCCAATCTAAGCATACGGAGTCCATTCCCAGTCTAAGATCGAACCAAATCGAGGGTTGCGACAGCAAATGCTGGGCTCGGGCATGTGTTGGTGCTGCATTGTTCTTCGTCGGGGCACCATTGCCGGAGCATTGTCGGAGAACTTGACTGGCGGCATTAGGGTTCCGACGATCGGGGGGGTCAGGGGGTGTGCGCACATGCTATGCGATGGGTGCTGGTACTTGGCCCCTATATTGGCCCCCTATCGCTCATCAAACCTCAGGAACTCACAGCCCCTTAAAGATCATTTGAGATTTTACAGGTTTGGTGCCAGTAGCCATTAAAGTGTCTGAAATGGGGACCCTTTTTTCAAATGGTCACAAAATCTTGTACACTTCGAGTTTTTAGCTGAATTGTTTTGTGCATGCCAACAAAAATACAAGGATCACGTCTACCAAGTTTGGGGCCAAAACTCCTTCCGAAAAAATTTTAAAAAATCTTGAACCGTAAAAAGTTTTCAAAAATCGTGAAAAATAGAAAACGAGTCGTCTTGCCATGAAACTTCACGTGAAGGCTTAAGGGACCATTGTATGAATTTGCAAGCCATAAAAATGGCATTGGCATGCATAAATATGAAGATGTGCCTAAACCCACCTACCATCCTATCCATCCCCAGCTTACGCATCCCGTCTCTCTGGCCAGCGATGTGTCCGTCGCCCGCCCACTCGCTCATTTCATCGGTTGGCTTAGGCATACGGAGTTCATTCCCAGACTAAGATCGGATCGGACCGACGGTTGCGGCAGTAAGATCGGCAGCATGCAGAGGGGGACCCGATCGATCCCCGGGTTACGCATCCCTCCCCTCTGGCCGGCTGAGCGCCCGCACACTCGTTTTGTGGGTTGACTTCCGCATACGGAGTTCATTCCCAGTCTAAGCATACAGAGTTCATTCGCAGTCTAAGATCAGACTGGACCGAGGGTTGCAGACACTTTTTTCATGTGGCTTAGGCATATTGAGTTCATTCCCAGTCTAAGCGTACGAAGTTCATTCCCAGTCTAAGATCAGACCAGACTGAGGGTTGCAGCAGCACATGCTAGGCTCGAGCATGTGCTGGTGCCGCATTTTTCTTCACCAGTGCACCATCGCCGGAGCATCGCTGGAGAACCTGACCGACGACATTGGGGTTCCGGCGATCGAAGGGGCCGACGGGTGTGCGCACATGATGTGCGATGGGTGTCGATACTTGGCCCTTATATTGGCCCCCTATCCCTCATCAAACCTCGAGAACTCACACCCCCTTAAAGAGCATTTGAGATTTTACAAGTTTGCTGCCAGTAGCCATTAAAGTGTCTAAAATGGGACACTTTTTTCAAATGGTCACAAATTCTTGTACACTTTGAGTTTTTAGCTGATTTTTTTATGCATATGAACAAAAATACAAGGATCACATCTACCAAATTTGGGGCCAAAACTCCAACCGAAAAAATTTTAAAAAATCCCAAACCGAAAAAAAGTTTTCAAAATCGTAAAAAATAGAAAACGAGTTGTCTTGCCATGAAACTTCACGTGAAGGTGTAAGGGACCATTGTATGAATTTACAAGTCATAAAAATGGCATTGGTACACAGAAATATGAAGATGTGCCTAAACCCACCTACCACCCTATCCATCCACGACTTGCGCATCCCGTCTCTTTGGCCGGCGTAGTGCCCGCCCGCCATAGTGCCCTCTCATTTCGTCGGTTGGCTTAGGCATATGGAGTTCATTCCCTGTATAAGATTGGACCGGACCGAGGTTTGCGGTAGCAGGATTGGCAGCATGTAGAGGGGGACCCGACCGATCCCCAGCTTGTGCATCCCGCCCCTTTGGTCGGTTGAACGCCCGCACAATCGTTTTGTGGGTTGACTTAGGCATACGGAGTTCATTCCCAGTCTAAGCATACGGACTTCATTCCCAGTCTAAGATCGGACCGGACCGAAGGTTACGGCAGCACATGCTAGGCTCGGGCATATGCTGGTGCCGCATTTTTCTTTAGTCGGGGCACCATCGCCGGAGCATCGTCGGATAACCTGACCGGCGACATTGGGGTTCCCGCGATCGGGGGGGCCGGTGGGGTGTGCGCACATGATGTGAGATGGGTGCTGGTACTTGGCCCTTATATTGGCCCCATATCCCTCATCAAACCTCGAGAACTCTCACCCCCTTAAAGAGCATTTGAGATTTTACAGGTTTGCTAACAGTAGCCATTAAAGTGTCTGAAATGGGGACACTTTTTTCAAATGGTCACAAAATCTTGTACACTTCGAGTTTTTAGCTGAATTTTTTTATGCATGCCAACAAAAATACAAGGATCACGTCTACGAAGTTGGGGCCAAAACTCCTTCTGAAATAATTTAAAAAAATCCCAAACCGCAAAAAGTTTTGAAAATCGTAAAAAATAGAAAATGAGTCATCTTGCCATGAAACTTCACATGAAGGCTTAAGGGATCATTCTATGAATTTACAAGCCACAAAAATGGCATTGGCATGTAGAAATATGAAGATGTGCCTAAACCCACCAACCACCCTATCCATCCTCGGCTTGCGCATCCCGTCTCTCTGGCCGGCGTAATGCCCGTCGCCCGCCCGCTCGCTCGTTTCATCGGTTGTCTTAGGCATACGGAGTTCATTGTTATGCTAAGATCGGATCGGACCAAGGGTTGTGGCAGCAGGATCAGCAGCACGCAGAGGGGGACCCGACCGATCCCTGGGTTGAGCATCCCGCCCCTCTGGCCGGCCGAGCGCCCGCACGCTCGTTTCGTGGGTTAACTTAGGCATACGGAGTTCATTCTCAGTCTAAGATCGGACCGGACCGAGGGTTGTGGCAGCACATGCTGGGCTTGGGCATGTGTGGATGCCGCATTTTTCTTCGTCGGGGCACCATCGTCGGAGCATCGTTGAAGAACCTGACCGACGGCATTGAGGTTTCGACGATCGGGGGGACCGGGGGGGTTGTGCGCACATGATGTGTGATGGGTGCTGGAACTTGGCCCTTATATTGGTCACCTATCCCTCATCAAACCTCGAGAACTCACACCCCCTTAAAGAGCATTTGAGATTTTACAGGTTTGCTGCCAGTAGCCATTAAAGTGTCTGAAATGGGGACACTTTTTTCAAATGGCCGCAAAATCTTGTACACTTCGAGTTTTTAGGTGAAGTTTTTTGTACATGCCAACAAAAATACAAGGATCACGTCTACCAAGTTTGGTACCAAAACTACTTCCAAAAAAATTTTAAAAAATCCCAAACCGTAAAAAGTTTCAAAAATAATGAAAAATAGAAAACGAGTAGTCTTGCCATGTAACTTCACGTGAAGGCTTAAGGGACCATTGTATGAATTTACAAGCCATAAAAATGGCATTGGCATGCAAAAATATGAAGATGTGCCTAAACCCACCTACCACCCTATCGATCCACGGTTTGCACATCCCGTCTCTCTGGCTGGCATAGTGCCCGCATGCCCACCCACCCACTCGTTTCATTCGATGGCTTAGGCATACGGAGTTCATTCCCAGTCTAAGATCAGACCGAACCGAGGGTTGCAGCAGCAGGATCGACAGCATGCAGAGGGGGACCCGATCGATCCCTGGCTTGCGCATCCCGCCCCTCTGGCTGGTTGAGTGCCCGCACGCTCGTTTCCTGGGTTGACTTAGGCATATGGAGTTCATTCCCAGTCTAACCATATGGAGTTCATTCACAGTCTAAGATCAGACTGGGCTGAGGGTTGCGGCAGCACGTACTAGGCTCGTGCATGTGCTGGTGCCGCATTTTTCTTCATCGGGGCACCATCGCCGGAGCATCGCCTGAGAACCTGACTGGCGACATTTGGGTTCCGACGATCGGGGGGGCCGGGGGGGTGTGCGCACATGATGTGTGATGGGTGCTGGTACTTGGCCCTTATATTGGCCCCCTATCCCTCATCAAACCTCAAGAACTCGCACCCCCTTAAAGAGCATTTGAGATTTTACAGGTTTGCTAACAGTAGCCATTAAAGTGTCTAAAATGGGGACACTTTTTTCAAATGGTAACAAAATCTTGTACACTTCGAGTTATTGGCTGAATTTTTTTGTGCATGCCAACAAAGATACAAGGATCATGTCTAAAAAAGTTTGGGGCCAAAACTCCTTCCGAAAAAATTTTAAAAAATCCTGAACCGTAAAAAGTTTCAAAATTCAAGAAAAATAGAAAACGAGTCATCTTGCCATGAAGCTTCACGTGAAAGCTTAAGGGACCATTGTATGAATTTACAAGCCATAAAAATGGCATTGGCACGTAAAAATATGAAGATGTGCCTAAACCCACCTACCACCCTATCGATCCACGGTTTGCGCATCCCATCTCCTTGGCCAGTGTAGTGCCCGCCTGCCTGCCTACTCGTTTTGTCGGTTGGCTTAGGCATACGGAGTTCATTCCCACTCTAAGAGTGAATCAGACCGAAGGTTACGGTAGTAGGATCAACAACATGCAGAGTGGGACCCGATCGATCATCGGCTTGCCCATCCCACCCCTCTGGCCGGCTGACCGGCCGCACGCTCGTTTCGTGTGTTGACTTAGGCATACGGAGTTCATTCCCAGTGTAAGCATACGAAGTTCATTCCCAGTCTAAGATCAGACCAAACCGAGGAATGCAGCAGCACATGCTGGGCTCGGGCATGTGCTGGTGCCGCATTTTTCTTCAACGGGGCACCATCCCCAGAGCATCGTCGAAGAACCTGACCGGCGACATTGGGGTTCTGGTGATCGGGGGGGCCGGGGGGGTGTGCGCACATGATGTGCGATGGATGCTGGTACTTGGCCCTTATATTGGCCCCCTATCCCTCATCAAACCTTGAGAACTCACACCCCCTTATAGAGCATTTGAGATTTTAGAGGTTTGCTGCCAGTAGCCATTAAAGTGTCTGAAATGGGGACACTTTTTTCAAATGGTCACAAAATCTTGTACACTTCAAGTTTTTAGCTGAATTTTTTTGTGCATGCCAACGAAAATACAAGGATCACGTCTGCCATGTTTGGGGCCAAAAATCCTTCCGAAAAAATTTTAAAAAATCCCGAACTGTAAAAAGTTTCAAAAATCATGAGAAATAAAAAACGAGTCGTCTTGCCATGAAACTTCACATGAAGGCTTAAGGGACCATTGTGTGAATTTACAAGCCATAAAAATGGCATTGGCACACATTAATATGAAGATGTGCCTAAACCCACGTACCACCCTATCGATCCACGGCTTGCACATCCCGTCTCTTTGGCCGACGTAGTGCCCGCTCGCCATAGTGCCCGCTCGTTTCGTCTGTTGGCTTAGGCATATGGAGTTCATTCCCTGTCTAAGATCAGACCAGACCGAGGGTTGTGGTAGCATGCAGAGGGGGACCCGATCGATACCTAGCTTGCACATCCCGCCCCTTTGGCCGACTGAGCGCCCGCACGCTCGTTTCGTGGGTTGACTTAGGCATACGGAGTTCATTCCCAGTCTAAGCATATGAAGTTCTTTCCCAGTCTAAGATTGGATCGGACCGAGGGTTGTGATAGCACATGCTGGGCTCGGGCACATGCTGGGCTCGGGCATGTGCTGGTGTCGCATTTTTCTTCGTCGGGCACCATCGTCGGAGCTTCGCCAAAGAACCTGACCGGCGGCATTAGGGTTCCCGCGATCAGGGGGGCCGGGGGGTGTACACACATGATGTGCAATAGGTGCTGGTACTTGGCCCTTATATTGGCCCCCTATCCCTTATCAAACCTGGAGAACTCACACTCCCTTAAAGAGCATTTGAGATTTTACAGGTTTGCTGCCAGTAGCCATTAAAGTGTCTGAAATGGGGACACTTTTTTCAAATGGTCACAAAATCTTGTACACTTCGAGTTTTTAGTTGAATTTTTTTGTGCATGCCAAAAAAGATACAAGGATCACGTCTAAAAAAGTTTGGGGCCAAAACTCCTTCAGAAAAAATTTTAAAAAATCCCGAACCGCAAAAAGTTTTGAAAATCTTGAAAAATAGAAAACTAATCGTCTTGCCATGAAACTTCACGTGAAGGCTTAAGGGACCATTGTATGAATTTACAAGCCATAAAAATGGCATTGGCATGCAGAAATATGAAGATGTGCCTAAACCCCCTACCACCCTATCGATCCACGGCTTGCGCATCCCGTCTCTCTGGCCAGAGTAGTGCTCGCCCGTTTGCCCGCCCGTTCGTTTCGTCGGTTGGCTTAGGCATACAGAGTTCATTCCCGATCTAAGATCAGACCATACTGACGGTTGTCATAGCAGGATCGGTAGCACGCAGAGGGGGACCTAACCAATCCCCGGCTTGCGCATCCCGCCCCTCTGGCCGACTGAGCGCCCGCACGCTCGTTTCGTGGGTTGACTTAGGCATACGGAGTTCATTCCCAGTCTAAGCATACAAAGTTCTTTCCCAGTCTAAGATCGGACTGGAATGAGGGTTGCGGCAGCACATGCTAGGCTCGGGCATGTGCTGGTGCTGCATTTTTCTTCACCGGGGCACCATTGCCAGAGCTTCACCAGAGAACCTGACTGACGGCATTGGGTTTCCGGCGATCGGGGGGGTCGGGGGGTTGTGCGCACATGATGTGCGATGGGTGCTCATACTTGGCCCTTATATTGGCCCCCTATCCCTCATCAAACCTCGAGAACTCAAACCCCCTTAAAGAGCATTTGAGATTTTATAGGTTTGCTGCTAGTAGCCATTAAAGTGTCCGAAATGGGGACACTTTTTTCAAATGGTCACAAAATCTTGTACACTTAGAGTTTTTAGCTGAATTCTTTTGTGCAAGCCAACAAAAATACAGGGATGACGTCTACCATGTTTGGGGCCAAAATGCCTTCCGAAAAAATTTTAAAAAATCCCAAACCACAAAAAGTTTCAAAAATCGTGAAAAATAGAAAACGAGTCGTCTTGCCATGAAACTTCACGTGAAGACTTAAGGGACCATTGTATGAATTTACAATCCATAAAAATGGCATTGGCATGTAGAAATATGAAGATGTGCCTAAACCCACCTACCACCCTATCGATCGACGGCCTGCGCATCCCGTCTCTTTGGCCGACGTAGTGCCCGCCCGCTCGTTTCGTCAGTTGGCTTAGGCATACAGAGTTCAATCCCAGTCTAAGATCAGGCCAGAATGAGGGTTGCGGTAGTAGGATCGGCAGCACGTAGAGGGGGAACCCGGCTGATCCCCGACTTGTGCATCCAGCCCCTCTGGCCGGTCGAGCGCCCGCACGCTCATTCCGTGGGTTGACGTAGGCATACAGAGTTCATTCCCAATCTAAGCACACAGAGTTCATTCTCAATCTAAGATCGGACCGGACTGAGGGTTATGGCAGCACATGCTGGGCTTGTGCATGTGCTGGTGCCGTATTTTTCTTTTCGGGGCACCATCACCGGAGTATCGTCGGAGAACCTGACCGGCGGCATTGGGGTTTTGGCGATCAGGGGGGCCGGGGCGGTGTGCACTCATGATGTACGATGGGTGCTGGTACTTAGCCCTTATATTGGCCCCCTATCCCTCATCAAACCTTGAGAACTCACACCCCCTTATAGAGCATTTGAGATTTTAGAGGTTTGCTGCCAGTAGCCATTAAAGTGTCTGAAATAGGGACACTTTTTTCAAATGGTCACAAAATCTTGTGCACTTCGAGTTTTTAGCTGAATTTTTTTGTGCACGGCAACAAAAATACAAGGATCACGTCTACCAAGTTTGGACCCAAAACTCCTTCCGAAAAAATTTAAAAAAATCCCGAACCGTAAAAATCATGAAAAATAGAAAACGAGTTGTCTTGTCAAGAAACTTAACGTGAATGCTTAAGGGACAATTGTACGAATTTAGAAGCCATAAAAATGGCATTGGCACATAGAAATATGAAGATGTGCCTAAACCCACCTACCACCTTATCGATCCATGACTTGCGCATCCAATCTCTCTGGCCGGCGTAGTGCTCGCCCGCCCGCCCGTCCGTTCGTTTCCTCGGTTGGCTTAGGCATACGGAGTTCATTCCTAGTCTAAGATTGGACCAGATCGAGGGTTAGGGCAGCAGGATCGGCAGCACACAGAGAGGGACCCAGTCGATCCCTAGCTTGCGCATCTCGCCCCTCGGGCCGACTGAGCGCCCGCACGCTTGTTTCATGGGTTGACTTAGGCATACGAAGTTCATTCCCAGTCTAAGCATATGGAGTTCATTCCCAATTTAGGATCGGACTGGACCTAGGGTTGCGGCAGCACATGCTGGGCTCGGGCATGTGCTGGTGTCGAATTTTTCTTCACCGGGGCACCATCGCTAGAGCATCGTCGGAGAACCTGACCGACGGCATTGGGGTTCCAGGGATCGAGGGGGCTGGGGGGGTGTGCGCACATGATGTGCAATGGGTGCTGGTACTTGGCCCTTATATTGGCCCCCTATCCCTCATCAAACCTTGAGAACTCACGCCCCCTTAACGAGCATTTGAGATTTTACAGGTTTGTTGCCAGTAGCCATTAAAGTGTCTGAAATGGGGACACTTGTTTCAATTGGTCACAAAATCTTGTACACTTCAAGTTTTTACCTGAATTTTTTTGTGCATGCCAACAAAAATACAAGGATCATGTCTACCAAGTTTGGGGCCAAAAAACCTTTCAAAAAATTTTTAAAAAATCCCAAACTACAAAATATTTTGAAAATCGTGAAAAATAAAAAATGAGTCGTCTTGCCATGAAACTTCACGTGAAGGCTTAAGGGACCATTGCATGAATTTACAAGCCATAAAAATGGCATTCGCAAGCAAAAATATGAAGATGTGCCTAAAGCCACCTACCACCCTATCGATCCACGGCCTGCGCATCCCGTCTCTCTGGCCGGCGTAGTGCCCGCCCACCTGCTCGTTTCGTTGGTTGGCTTGGGCATACAGAGTTCATTCCCAGTCTAAGATCGAACCGGACCGAGGGTTGCAATAGCAGGATTGGCAGCACGCAGAGGGGGACCCGATCGATCCCCGTCTTGTGCATCCCGCCCCTCTAGCCGGCTGAAAGCCCGCACGCTCATTTTATGGGTTGAGATAGGCATACGGAGTTCATTCTCAATCTAAGATCAGACTGGACCGAGGGTTGCAGCAGCGCATGTTGGGCTTGGGCATGTGCTGGTGCTGCCTTTTTCTTCACCGAGGCATCATCGTCGGAGCATCGCCAGAGAACCTAACCGGCGGCATTGGGGTTTCGGGGATCGAGAGGGCCAGGGGGGGTGTGCGCACTTGATGTGCGATGGGTGCTGGTACTTGGTCCTTATATTGGCCCCCTATCCCTCATCAAACCTCAAGAACTCACACCCCCTTAAAAAGCATTTTAGATTTTACAAGTTTGCTGCCAGTAGCCATTAAAGTGTCTGAAATGGGGACACTTGTTTCAAATGGTCACAAAATCTTGTACACTTCGAGTTTTTAGCTGAATTTTCTTATGCGTGCCAACAAAAATACAAGGATCACGTCTACCAAGTTTGGGGCCAAAAATCCTTCTGAAAAATTTTTAAAAAATCCCGGAACGGAAAATGTTTCAAAAATCGTGAAAAATAGAAAATGAGTCGTATTGCCATGAAAATTCACGTGAAGGCATAAGGGACCATTATATGAATTTACAAGCCATAAAAATGGCATGAGCATGCAGAAATATGAAGATGTGCCTAAACCCACCTACCACCCTATCGATCCATGGCTTGCGCATCCCGTCTCTCTGGCTGGCGTAGTGCCTGCTCGCCCGCCCACCCGCTCGTTTCGCCGGTTGGCTTATGCATACAGAGTTCATTCCCAGTCTAAGATCGGACCAGACCGATGGTTGTAGCAGCAAGATTGACAGCACGCAGAGGGGGACCTAGCCGATCCCCGACTTGTGTATCCTGCCCCTCTTTCCGGTGAGTACCCGCACGCTCATTTCGTGGGTTGACTTAGGCATACGGAGTTCATTCCCAGTCTATGATCAAACCGGACCGAGGGTTCCGGCAGGACATGCTGTGCTTGGGCATGAGCTGGTACAATATTTTTCTTCACCGGGGCACCATCGTCGGAGCATCGTCGGAGAACCTAACCGACGGCATTGTGGTTCCGACGATCGTGGGGGCCGGGGGGTTGTGCGCACATGATGTGCGATGGGTGCTAGTACTTCACCCTTATATTGGCCCCCTATCCCTCATCAAACCTCGAGAACTCACACCCCCTTAAAGAGCATTTGAGATTTTACAGGTTTGCTCCCAGTAGCCATTAAAGTGTCTGAAATGGGGACACTTTTTTCAAATGGTCACAAAATCTTGTACACTTCGAGTTTTTAGCTGAATTTTTTTAGGTATGCCAACAAAAATACAAGGATCATGTCTACCAAGTTTGGGGCCAAAAATCCTTCTGAAAAAATTTTAAAAAATCCCGAACCGTAAAAAGTTTTGATAATCATGAAAAATAGAAAACGAGTCGCCTTGCCATGAAACTTCACGTGAAGGCTTAAGGGACCACTGTATGAATTTACAAGCCATAAAAATGGCTTTGGCATGTAGAAATATGAAGATGTGCCTAAACCCACCTACCACCCTATCGATCTACGGCTTGTGCAACCCGTCTCTCTAACCGGTGTAGCGCCCGCCCGCCAGCCCGCCTGCTCGTTTCGTCAGTTGGATTAGGCATACAGAGTTCATTCCCAGTATAGGATTGGACCGGACAGAGGGTTACGGCGGCAGGATCGCCAGCACGCAGAGGGGGACCCGATCGATCCTCGGCTTGCGCATTTCGTCGCTCTGGCCGGCTAAGCGCCCGGACGCTCATTCCATGGGTTGACTTAGGCATACGGAGTTCATTCCCAGTATAAGATCGAATCAAACTGAAGGTTGCGGCAG
Source organism: Durio zibethinus (assembly GCF_047325235.1). NCBI lineage: Eukaryota > Viridiplantae > Streptophyta > Magnoliopsida > Malvales > Malvaceae > Durio > Durio zibethinus. The sequence continues at coordinate 17,877,370 of NC_143162.1, read as the reverse complement.
CACATGTGGGGCTCGGGCATGTGCTGGTGTCGTATTTTTCTTCATTGGAGCATTGCCGGAGAACCTGACCGGCGGTTTTGAGGTTCCGGCGATCGGGGGGGCTGGGGGGTGTGCGCACATGATGTCCGATGGGTGCTGGTACTTGGCCCTTATATTGGCCCCCTATCCCTCATCAAACCTTGAGAACTCCCACCCCTTTAAAGAGCATTTGAGATTTTACACGTTTGCTGCCAATAGTCATTAAAGAGTTTGAAATGGGGACACTTTTTTCAAATGGTCACAAAATCTTCTACACTTCGAGTTTTTAGCTGAATGTTTTCGTGCATGCCAACAAAAATACAAGGATCACGTCTACCAAGTTTGGGGCCAAAACACCTCCGAAAAAATTTAAAAAAATCTTGAACCGTAAAAAGTTTTGAAAATCGTGAAAAATAGAAAACGAGTCGTCTTGCCATGAAACTTCACGTGAAGGCTTAAGGGACCATTGTATGAATTTACAAGCCATAAAAATGGCATTGGCACGCAGAAATACGAAGATGTGCCTAAACACACCTACCACCCTATCGATCTACGGCTTGCGCATCTCGTCTTTCTGGCCGACGTAGTGCCTGCCCGCCCGCCCGCTCATTTCGTCAGTTGGCTTAGGCATACGGAGTTCATTCCCAGTCTAAGATCAGACCGAACCGAGGGTTGCGACAGCAGGATCGACAGCACGCAGAAGGGGACCCGACCGATGCCCGGCTTGCGTATCCCACCCCTCTGGTCGACTGAGCGCCCGCACGCTCGTTCCGTGGGTTGGCTTAGGCATACGAAGTTTATTCCCAGTCTAAAATTGGATCGGTCCGAGGGTTGTGGCAGCATATTCTGGGCTCGGGCATGTGTTGGTGCCGCATTTTTCTTCACCGAGGCACCATCGTCGGAGGGGGTGTGCACACAAGATGTGAGATGGGTGCTGGTACCTGGCCCTTATATTGGCCCCTTATCTCTCATCAAACCTCGAGAACTCATACCCCTTTAAAGAGCATTTGAGACTTTATAGGTTTGCTGCCAGTAGCCATTAAAGTGTCTGAAATAGGGGCACTTTTTTCAAATGGTTACAAAATCTTGTACACTTCGAGTTTTTAGCTGAATTTTTTTTTGCATACCAACAAAAATACAAGGATCACGTCTAACAAGTTTGGGGCCAAAACTCCTTCCAAAAAGTTTTCAAAATCGTGAAAAATAAAAAACGAGTCGTCTTGCCATGAAACTTCACGTGCAGGCTTAAGGGACCATTGTATGGATTTACAAGCCATAAAAAAGGCATTGCCATGCAGAAATGTGAAGATGTGCCTAAACCCACCTACCACCCTATCGATCCATGGCTTGCGCATCCCATCTCTCTTGCTGACGTAGTGCCCGCCTGCTCGCCCTCCCGCTCGTTTCGTCAGTTGGCTTAGGCATACGGAGTTCATTCCTAGCGTAACATCGGACAGGATTGAGGGTTGTGGTAGCAGGATCGGCAGCACGTAGAAGGGGACCCGATCGATCCCCGGCTTGCGCATCCCGCTCCTCTGGTTGGCTGAGCGCCCGTACGCTCGTTTCGTGGGTTGACTTAGGCATACAGAGTTCATTCCCAGTCTAAGCATACAGAGTCCATTCCCAGTCTAAGATCGGACCGGACCGAGGGTTGCAGCAACACATGCTGGGTTTAGGCATGTGCTGGTGTCATATTTTTCTTCGTCGGGGCACCATCCCCGGAGGATCGTCGGAGAACCTGACCGGCGGCATTACGGTTTCGGCGATCAAGGGGGCCGGGGGGGTGTGCGCACATGATGTGCGGCGGGTGCTGGTACTTGGCCCTTATACTGGCCCCCTATCCCTCATCAAACCTTGAGAACTCACACCCCCTTAAAGAGCATTTGAGATTTTACAGGTTTGCTGCCAGTAGCAATTAAAGTGTCTGAAATGGGGAGACTTTTTTCAAATGGTCACAAAATTTTGTACACTTCGGGTTTTTAGCTGAAATTTTTTGTGCATACCCAAAAAAATACCAGGATCACGTCTACCAAGTTTGGGGCTAAAACTCCTTCCAAAAAAATTTTAAAAAATCCCAAACCGTAAAAAGTTTCGAAAGTCATGAAAAATAGAAAACGAGTCGTCTTGCCAAGAAACTCCACGTGAACGCTTAAGGGACCATTGTATGAATTTAAAAGCCATAAAAATGGCATTGGCATGCAGAACTATGAAGATGTGCCTAAACCCACCTACCACCCTATCGATCCACAGCTTGCGCATCCCGTCTCTCTGGCCGTTGTAGTGCCCGAACGCCCGTCGGTTCGCTCATTTCGTTGGTTGGCTTAGGGATACGGAGTTCATTCCTAGTCTAAGATTGGAACGGACTGAGGGTTGTGGCAGTAGGATTGGTAGCACGCATAGGGGGAACCGATCGATCCCTGGCTTGCGCATCCTGCCCCTCAGGCCGGCTGAGCGCCCGTACGCTCGTTTCATGGGTTGACTTAGGCGTATGGAGTTCATTCCCAGTCTAAGGATACTGAGTTCATTCCCAGTCTAAGATCGGACCAGACCGAGGGTTGTGACAACACATGCTGGGCTCGGGCATATCCTGGTGATGCATTTTTCTTCGCCAGGGCACCATCATCAGAGCATCACCGGAGAACTTGATCGACGACATTGTGGTTCCGGCGATCGGGGGGGCCAGGGGGGTGTGCGCACACGATGTACAATTGGTGCTGGTACTTGGCCCTTATATTGGCCCCCTATCCCTCATCAAACCTCGAGAACTCACACTCCCTTAGAGAGCATTTGAGATTTTACAGGTTTGTTGCCAGTAGCCATTAAAGTGTATAAAATGGGGACACTTTTTTCAAATGGTCACAAAATCTTGTACACTTCGAGTTTTTAGCTGAATATTTTTTTGCATGCCAACAAAACTACAATGATCACGTCTACCAAGTTTAGGACAAAAACTCCCTCCGAAAAAATTTTAAAAAATCCCAAACCGTAAAAAGTTTAAAAAATCATGAAAAATGGAGAACGAGTCATCTTGCCATGAAACTTCACGTGAAGGCTTAAGGGACCATTGTATAAATTTACAAGCCATAAAAATGGCATTAGCATGCAGAAATATGAAGAAGTGCCTAAACCCACCTACCGCCATATCGATCCACGGCTTGCACATCCCGTCACTCTAGCCGGCGTAGTGCCCGTCCACCCGCCCGCCTGCTCATTTCGTCGGTTGCCTTAAGCATATGGACTTCATTCCCAATCTAAGATTGGACCAGATCGAGGGTTGCGGCAGCAGGATTGCCAGCACGCAAGGGGGACCCTGCTGATCCTTGGCTTGCGCATCTCGCCCCTCTGGCCGGCTGAGTGCCCGCAAGCTCGTTTCGTGGGTTGACTTAGGCATAAAGAGTTCATTCCCAGTCTAAGCATACGGAGTTCATTCCCAGTCTAAGATCAGACCGGACCGAGGGTTACGGCAGCACATGCTAGGCTCGAGCAGGTGCTGGTGCCGTATTTTTTTTCCCCGGGGCACCATCGCCGAAGAACCTGACCGGCGGTATTGGGGTTACGACGATCGGGGGGGCCGGGGGGAATGTGCGCACATGATGTGCGATCGGTGCTAGTACTTGGCCCTTATATTGGCCCCCTATCTCTCATCAAACCTTGAGAACTCACACCCCCTTAAAGAGCATTTGAGATTTTACAGGTTTGCTGCCAATAGCCTTTAAAGTGTCTGAAATGGGGATGCTTTTTTCAAATGGTCACAAAATCTTGTACATTTTGAGTTTTTAGCTAAATTTTTTTGTGCATCCCAACAAAAATACAAGGATCACGCCTACCATGTTTAGAGCCAAAAATCCTTCTGAAAAAATTTTAAAAATTCTCGAGCCGTAAAAAGTTTCAAAAATCATGAAAGATAGAAAATGAGTCGTCTTGCCATGAAACTTCACGTGAAGGCGTAAGGGACCATTGTATGAGTTTACAAGCCATAAAAATGGCATTGGCATGCAGAAATATGAAGATGTGCCTAAACCCACCTACCACCCTATCGATCCACGGCTTGTGCATCCCGTCTCTTTGGCCGGCGTAGTGCCTGCCAGCCCGCCTGTCTGCCTGCTCGTTTCGTCAGTTGGCTTAGGCATACGGAGTTCATTCCCATCTAAGATCAGACTGGACTGAGGGTTGTGACAGCAGATGCTGGGCTCGGGCATGTGCTAGTGCCGCATTTTTCTTCATCGGCGCACCACCGCCGGAGCATCGTCGGAGAACCTGATTGGTGGCATTGGGGTTCCGGCGATCGGGGGGCCCGAGGGGGTGTGTGCAAATGATGTGCGATGGGTGCTGGTACTTGGCCCTTATATTGGCCCCCTATCCCTAATCAAACCTCAAGAACTCACACCCCCTTAAAGAGCATTTGAGATTTTACAGGTTTGCTGCTACTAGCCATTAAAGTGTCTGAAATGGGGACACTTTTTTCAAATGGTCACAAAATCTTGTACACTTTGATTTTTTAGCTGAATTTTTTTGTACATGCCAAAAAAAATACAAGGATCACGTCTACCAAGTTTCAGGCCAAAACTCCTTTCGAAAAAATTTTAAAAAATCCCGAGCTGTAAAAAGTTTCAAAAATCATGAAAAATAAAAAAGGAGTCGTCTTGCCATGAAACTTCACGTGAAGGCGTAAGGGACCATTGTATGAGTTTACGACCCATAAAAATGGTAATGGCAGGCAGAAATATGAAGATGTGCCTAAACCCACCTACCACCCTATCGATCCACGGCTTGCGTTTCCCGTCTCTCTGGCCGGCACCCGCCCGCTCGTTTCGTCGGTTGGCTTAGGCATACAGAGTTCATTCCCAATCTAAGATTAGATTGGACTAAGGGCTGCAGCAGCAGGATCGACAGCACGCAGAGGGGGACCCCGCCAATCCCTGGCTTGCGTATCCCCCCCTGGCCGACTGAGCGCTCGTACGCTCATTTCGTGGGTTGACTTAGGCATACGGAGTTCATTCCCAGTCTAAGATCGGACCAGACCAAGGGTTGCGGCAGCACATACTGGGCTCGGGCATGTGCTGGTGCCGTATTTTTCTTCATCGGGGTACGATCGTCAGAGTATTGCCGGAGAACCTGACCGGCGACATTGGGGTTCCGGCGATTGGGGGGGCCGGGGGCTATGCGCACATGATGTCTGATGGGAGCTGGTACTTGGCCCTTATATTGGCCCCCTATCCCTCATCAAACCTTGAGAACTCACACCCCCTTAAAGAGCATTTGAGATTTTACAGGTTTGTTGCCAGTAGCCATTAAAGTGTCTGAATTGGGGACACTTTTTTGAAATGGTCACAAAATCTTGTACACTTCGATTTTTTAGCTGAATTTTTTTGAACATGCTAACAGAAATACAAGGATCACATCTTCCAAGTTTGGGGCCAAAACTCCTTCCGAAAAGATTTTAAAAAATCCTGAACCTCAAAAAGTTTTAAAAATCGTGAAAAATAGAAAACGAGTCATCTTGCCATGAAACTTCACGTGAAGGCTTAAGGGACCGTTGTATGAATTTACACCCCATAAAAATGGCATTGGCATGTAGAAATATGAAGATGTGCCAAAACCCACCTACCACCCTATCGATCCACGGCTTGCGTATCCTGTCTCTCTGGCCGGCGTAGTGCCCGCACGCCCACCCACCCGCTCGTTTGGTCGGTTGGCTTAGGCATACGGAGTTCATTCCCAGTCTAAGATCAGGCCAAACTGAGGGTTACGAGAGCAGGATCGGCAGCATGCAGAGGGGGACTCGATCGATTCACGGCTTGCGCATCCCGCCCCTCTAGCCAGCTAAGCGCCTGCACGCTCATTTCGTGGGTTGACTTACGCATACGAAGCTAATTCCCAGTCTAAGAATATGGAGTTCGTTCCCAGTCTAAGATCGGACTGGACCGAGGGTTGCGGTAGCATATGCTGGGCTCGGGCATCTGCTGGTGCCGTATTTTTCCTCGTCGGGGCACCATCGTCGAACGGTATTGGGGTTCTAGCGATCGGGGGGGCTGGGGGGTGTGCGCACATGGTGTGCGATGGGTGCTGGTACATGGCCCTTATATTGGCCCCCTATCTCTCATCAAACCTCGAGAACTCACACCCCTTAAAGAGCATTTGAGATTTTACAGGTTTGCTGCCAGTAGGCATTAAGGTGTTTGAAATGGGGACACTTTTTCAAATAGTCACAAAATCTTGTACACTTCGAGTTTTTAACTGAATTTTTTTGTGCATGCCAACAAAAATACAAGGATCATGTCTACCAAGTTTGGGGCCAAAACTTCTTCCAAAAAAATTTTAAAAAATCCCAAACTGTAAAAAGTTTCAAAAATCATGAAAAATAGAAAACAAGTCGTCTTGCCATGAAACTTCACGTGAAGGCTTAAGGGACCATTGTATGAATTTACAAGCCATAAAAATGGCATTGGCACCCAGAAATATGAAGATGTGCCAAAACCCACCTACCACCCTATTGATCCACAGCTTGCGCATCCCGTCTCTCTGGCCGGCGTAGTGCCTGCCTGCATGCCCGATCGTTTCATCAGTTGGCCTAGGCATATGGAGTTCATTCCCAGTCTAAGATCAGACCGGACTGAGGGTTACGGCAACATGATCGGTAGCACGTAATGAGAGACCTGACTGATCCCCGGCTAGCGGATCCCGCCCCTCTGGCCGGCTGAGCACCTGCACGCTTGTTTCGTTGGTTGACTTAGGCATACTAAGTTCATTCCTAGTCTAAGCACACGGAGTTCATTCCCAGTCTAAGATTCAACCAGACCGAGGGTTACAGCAGCACATGCTGGGCTCGGGCATGAGCTGGTGCCGTATTTTTCTTCGTCGGGGCACCATCGCCAGAGCATCGCTGGAGAACCTGACTAGCGACAATGGGGTTCTGGCAATCAGGGGGACCAGGGGGGTGTCCGCACATAATGTGCGATGGTTGCTGGTACCTGGCCCTTATATTGGCCCCCTATCCCTCATCAAACCTCGAGAACTCACACCCCTTTAAAGAGCATTTGAGATTTTATAGGTTTGCTGCCAGTAGCCATTAAAGTGTCTGAAATGGGGACACTTGTTTCAAATGGTCACAAAATCTTGTACACTTCGAGTTTTAAGATGAATTTTTTTGTGCAGGCCAACAAAAAACAAGGACCACCTCTACCAAGTTTGGGGCCAAAATGCCTTCCGAATAAATTTTAAAAAATCCCATACCGTAAAACATTTAAAAAATCGTGAAAAATAGAAAACGAGTCGTCTTGCCATGAAACTTCACATAAAGGCTTAAGGGACCATTGTATGAATTTACAAGCCATAAAAATGGCATTGGCACGTAGAAATATGAAGATATGCCTAAACCCACCTACCACCCTATCAATCCACGGCTTGCGCATCCCATCTCTCTGGCCGGCGTAGTGCCCGCCCACCCACCCGCCCGCTCGTTTCATTGGTTGGCTTAGGCATACAGAGTTCATTCCCAGTCTAAGATCTGACTGAACCAATGGTTGCAATAGTAGGAATGGCAGCATGCAGAGGGGGACCCAGCCGATCCCCGGCTTACGCATCCTGCCCCTCTGGCCTGCTGAACACCTGCACGCTTGTTTTGTGGGTTGACTTGGTTCCCAGTCTAAGCATATGGAGTTCATTCCCAGTCTAAGATTGGATTGGACCGAGGGTTACGATAGCACATGTTGGGCTCCGACATGTGCTGGTGTTACATTTTTCTTCATCGGGGCACCATCGTCGGAGAACCTGACCGACGGCATTGGGGTTTCGACTATCAGGGGGGCCGGGGGGGTGCGTACATGATGTGGGATGGGTGCTGGTACTTGGCCCTTATATTGGCCCCCTATCCCTCATCAAACCTCGAGAACTCACACCCCCTTAAAGAGCATTTGAGATTTTACAGGTTTGCTGCCAGTGGCCATTAAAGTGTTTGAAATTGGGACACTTTTTTCAAATGATCACAAAATCTTGTACACTTCAAGTTTTTAGCTGAATTTTTTTGCGCATGCCAACAAAAATAAAAGGATCACATCTACCAAGTTTTGGTCCAAACTTCTTCCAAAAAATTTTTAAAAAATCCCGAACCAAAAAAAGTTTCAAAAATCATGAAAAATAGAAAACGAGTCGTCTTGCCATGAAACTTCACGAGAAGGCTTAAGGGACCATTGTATGAATTTACAAGCCATAAAAATGGCACTGGCATACAGAAATAGGAAGATGTGCCTAAACTTGCCTACCACCCTATTGATCCACAGCTTATGCATCCTGTCTCTCTAGCCGACGTAGTACCCACCCGTCCGCCCGCTCGTTTCGTCGGTTGGCTTAGGCATATGGAGTTCATTCTCAGTCTAAAATCGAATCGGACTGAGGGTTGCAGCAGTAGGATCGGCAGCACACAGAGGGGGACCCTACCGATCCTCGGCTTGCGCCTCCTGCCCCTCTGGCCAGCTGAACGCCTGAACGCTCGTTTCGTGGGTTGACTTAGGCATACGGAGTTCATTCCCAGTCTAAGATCGGACCGGACCGAAGGTTGCGGCAGCACATGCTAGGCTCGAGCAAGTGTTGATGCCATATTTTTCTTCGCCAGGCACCATCATCGGAGCATTGCCGGAGAACCTGACCGGCGGCATTGGGGTTTCGACGATCGGGGGGGGGCCGAGGGTTGTGCGCACATAATATGCGATGGGTGCTGGTACTTGGCCAAGTTTTGGGCCAAAACTTCTTCCGAAAAAATTTTAAAGAATCCCGAACTGCAAAAAGTTTCAAAAATCATGAAAAATAGAAAACGAGTCGTCTTGCCATGAAACTTCACGTGAAGGCTTAAGGGACCATTGTATGAATTTACAAGCCATAAAAATGGCACTGGCACACAAAAATATGAAGATGTGCCTAAACCTGCCTACCACCCTATTGATACACGGCTTGCGCATCCCGTCTCTCATGCCGACGTAGTGCCCACCCGCCCGCCCGCTCATTTCGTCGGTTGGCTTAGGCATACGGAGTTCATTCTCAGTCTAGGATTGGACCAGACTGAGGGATGCGATAGTAGGATCGGCAGCATGCAGAGGGGGACGCTGCCGATCCCCGACTGGCGTATCTTGCCCCTCTGGCCTGCTGAAGGCCTGCACGCTCGTTTTGTGGGTTGACTTAGGCATACAGAGTTCATTCCCAGTCTAAGCATATGGAGTTCATTCCCAGTCTAAGATTGGACTGGACCGAGGGTTACGGCAGCACATGCTGGGCTCCGGCATGTGCTGGTGTCACATTTTTCTTCGCCGAGGCACCATCGTCGGAGCTTCATCGGAGAACCTGACCGACGGCATTTGGGTTCCGATGATCAGGGGGGTCAGGGGGTGCACACACAGGATGTGCGATGGGTGCTGAGAACTCACACCCGTTTAAAGAGCATTTGAGATTTTACAGGTTTGCTGCCAGTAGCCATTAAAGTGTCTGAAATGGGGACACTTTTTTCAAATGGTCACAAAATCTTGTACACTTCAAGTTTTTAGCTGAATTTTTTTGTGCTTGCGAAAAAAAATACAAGGATCAGGCCTACCAAGTTTGGGGCAAAAAATATTTTCAAAAGAATTTTAAAAAATCCCGAACCACAAAAAGTTTCAAAAATCATCAAAAATAGAAAACAAGTTGTCTTGCCATGAAACTTCACGTGAAGGCTTAAGGGACCATTGTATGAATTTACAAGCCATAAAAATGGCATTGGGATGCAAAAATATGAAGATGTGCCTAAACCCACCTACCACCCTATCGATCCACGGCTTGAACATCCTGTCTCTGTGGCCGGTGTAGTGCCCGCCCGCTCGCCCGCTAGCTCGTTTCGTCAGTTGGCTTAGGCATACGGAGTTCATTCCCAGTCCAAGATTGGTTTAAGCCGAGGGTTGCGGTAGCAGGATCGATAGCATGCAGAGGGGGACCCGTTCGATCCTCGGCTTACGCATCCTGCCCCTCTGGCCGGCTGAGCCCCCGCACGCTCATTTCATGGGTTAACTTAGGCATACGGAGTTCATTCCCAGTCTAAGCATATGGAGTTCATACCCAGTCTAAGATTGGACTGGATCAAGGGTTACGACAGCACATGCTGGGCTCCGGCATGTGCTGGTGTCACATTTTTCTTCGTCGAGGCACCATCGCCGGAGAACCTGACCGGCAACATTGGGGTTCCAACGATCGGGGGGGCCGGGGGTGTGTGCACATGATGTGTGATGGGTGCTGGTACCTGGCCCTTATATTGGGCCTCTATCCTTCATCAAACCTCGAGAACTCACACTCCCTTAAAGAGCATTTGAGATTTTACAAGTTTGCTGCCAGTAGCAATTAAAGTTTCTCAAATGGGGACACTTTTTCCAAATGGTCACAAAATCTTGTACACTTCGAGTTTTTAGCTGAATTTTTTTGTGCATGCCAACATAAATACAAGGATCACGTCTACCACATTTGGGGCCAAAACTCCTTCTAAAAAAATTTAAAAAAATCCCGAACCACAAAAAGTTTCAAAAATCGTGAAAAATAGAAAACGAGTCGTCTTGCCATGAAATTTCACATGAAGGCTTAAGGGACCATTGTATGAATTTACAAGCCATAAAAATGGCATTGGCACATAGAAATATGAAGATGTGCCTAAACCTGCCTACTATCCTATCGATCCACGGCTTACGCATCTCGTCTCTCTAGCCGGTGTAGTGCCCGCCCACTCGCGCACTCATTTTGTCGGTTGCCTTAGGCATACGGAGTTCATTCTCAGTCTAAGATCGGACCAGATCGAGGGTTGTGGTAATAGGATCGGTAGCACGCAGAGGGGGACCCGACCGATCCCCGGCTTACGCATCCCGCCCCTCTGGCCGGCTGAACGCCTGCACGCTCATTTCGTGGGTTGACTTAGGCATACAGAGTTCATTCCCAGTCTAAGATCGGACTGGACCGAGGGTTACGGCAGCACATCCTGGGCTCCGGCATGTGCTGTGTCGTATTTTTCTTCGTCAGGGCACCATCGTTGGAGCGTCATCGGAGAACCTGACCGGCGGCATTAGGGTTCCGACGATCGGGGGGCCGGGGTGGTGTGCGCACATGATGTGCGATGGATGGTGGTACTTGGCCCTTATATTGGCCCCCTATCCCTCATTAAACCTCGAGAATTCACACCCCCTTAAAGAGCATTTGAGATTTTACAGGTTTGCTGCCAGTAGCCATTAAAGTGTCTGAAATGGTGACACTTTTTTCAAATGGTCACAAAATCTTGTACACTTCGAGTTTTTAGCTGAATTTTTTTGCGCATGACAAAAAAAATACAAGGATCACGCCTACCAAGTTTGGGGCCAAAAATCCTTTCGAAAAATTTTAAAAAATCTCGAACAGCAAAAAGTTTCAAAAATCATGAAAAATAGAAAACGAGTCGTCTTGCCATGAAACTTCAGGTGAAGGCTTAAGGGACCATTGTATGAATTTACAGGCCAAAAAAATGGCATTGGCATGCAGAAATATGAAGATGTGCCTAAACCCACCTACCACCCTATCGATCCGCGGCTTGCTTATCCCATCTTTCTGGCCGACGTAGTACCCGCCCGCCTGCCCGCCCTCTCGATTCGTCGGTTGGCTTAGGCATACAGAGTTCATTCCTAATCTAAGATCAGACCAGACCGAGGGTTGTGGTAGCACATGCTGGGCTCGGGCATGTGCTGGTGTCACATTTTTCATCACCGGGGAACCATCGCCGGAGAACCTGACCGCCCGCAGCTCGTTTCGTGAGTTGACTTAGGCTTACGGAGTTCATTCCCAGTCTAAGCATACGGAGTTCATTCCTAGTGTAAGATCGGACCAGACCGAGGGTTACGGCAGTATATGCTAGGCTCAGGCATGTGCTGGTGTCATATTTTTCTTCACCGAGGCACCATCGCCGAAGCATCATCGGAGAACCTGACCGGCGGCATTAGGGTCCCAACGATCGGGGGGGTCGGGGGGTGTGCGCACATGATGTGTGATGGGTGCTGGTACTTGGCCCTTATATTGGCCCCCTATCCCTCATCAAACCTCGAGACCTCACGCCCCATTGGCAAGTAGAAATATGAAGATGTACCTAAACCCACCTACCACCCTATCGATCCATGGCTTGTGCATCTCGTCTCTCTGGCTGGCATAGTGCCCGCCCGCCCGCCCACCCGCTCATTTCGTCGGTTGGCTTAGGCATACAGAGTTCATTCCTAGTCTAAGATCGCACCAGACCGATGGTTGCAGCAGCAGGATCAACAGCACGTAGAGGGGGACCTAATCGATCCTCGACTTGCGCATCCTGCCCCTCTGGCCGGTTAAACGCCCGCACGCTCGTTTCATGAGTTGACTTAGGCATACAGAGTTCATTTCCAGTCTAAGCATACGGAGTTCATTCCCAGTCTAAGATCGGACCGGATCGAGGGTTGAGGTAGTAGGATCGGCAGCACACAAATGGGGACCCGATCGATCCCCAGCTTGCGCATCCCACCCCTTGGGTCGACTGAGCGCCCGTACGCTCGTTTCGTGGGTTGACTTAGGCATACGGAGTTCATTCCCAGTCTAAGCGTACGAAGTTCATTCCCAGTCTAGAATCAGACCAGACCAAGGGTTGCGGCAGCACATGCTGGGCTTGGGCATGTGCTGGTGCCGCATTTTTCTTCACCAGGGCACCATCGCCAGAGCATCGTTTGAGAACCTGACCGTCGGCATTAGGGTTCCAGGGATCTAGGGGGTCGGGGGGGTGTGCGCACATAATGTGCAATGGGTACTGGAACTTGGCCCTTATATTGGCCCTCTATCCCTCATCAAACCTCGAGAACTCACACCTCTTAAAGAGCATTTGAGATTTTACAAGTTTGCTGCTAGTAGCCATTAAAGTGTCTGAAAGGGGGACACTTGTTTCAAATGGTCACAAAATCTTGTACACCTCAAGTTTTAAGATGAATTTTTTTATGCGTGCCAACAAAAAACAAGGATCACCTCTACCAGGTTTGGGGCCAAAACGCCTTCCGAATAAATTTTAAAAAATCCCACCGTAAAATGTTTCAAAAATCATGAAAAATAAAAAACGAGTCGTCTCGCCATGAAACTTCACATAAAGGCTTAAGGGACCATTGTATGAATTTACAAGCCATAAAAATGGCATTGGCATGTAGAAATATGAAGATGTGCCTAAACCCACCTACCACCCTATCGATCCATGACTTGCGCATCCCGTCTCTCTGGCCGATGTAGTGCCCGTCTGTCCGCCCGCCCGCTCGTTTCGTCGGTTGGCTTAGGCATACGGAGTTCATTCCCAGTCCAAGATCAGACCAGACCTATGGTTGCAACAGCAGGATCAACAGCATGTAGAGCGGGACCCGACCGATCCCCGGCTTGCGCATCCCGCCCCTCTGGCCGGTTGAGAGCCTGTACGCTCATTTCATGGGTTGAATTAGGCATACGGAGTTCATTCCCAGTCTAAGCATACGGAGTTCATTCCCAATCTAAGATCGGACCGGACCAAGGGTTGCGACAGCACATGCTGGGCTCGGGCATGTGCTGCTGCTACATTTTTCTTCGTCGGGGCACCATCGTCGGAGCATCGCCGTAGAACCAGATCGACTGCATTAGGGTTCCGGCGATCGGGGGGGCCGGGGGGTGTGCGCACATGATGTGCGATGGGTGCTGGTCTTCGCCCTTATATTGGCCCCCTATCCCTCATCAAACCTCGAGAACTCACACCCCGTTAATGAGCATTTCAGATTTTACAGGTTTGCTGCCAGTAGCCATTAAAGTGTCTGAAATGGGGACACTTTTTTCAAATGGTCTCAAAATCTTGTACACTTCGATTTTTTAGCTGAAATTTTTTGTACATGCCAACAAAACTACAAGGATCACGTCTACCAAGTTTGGGGCCAAAACTCCTTCCGAAAAAAGTTTAAAAAATCCTGAACCGTAAAAAGTTTCAAAAATCGTGAAAAATAAAAAACGAGTCGTCTTGCCATGAAACTTCACGTGAAGGCTTAAGGGACCATTGTATGAATTTACAAGCCATAAAAATGGCATTGGCATGTAGAAATGTGAAGATGTGCCTAAACCCACCTACTACCCTATCGGTCCACGGCTTGCGCATCCTGTCTCTCTAGCCGGCGTAGTCCTCGCCCGTCGGCCCGCCCGCCTGCTCGTTTCGTCAGTTGGCTTAGGCATATGGAGTTCATTCCCAGTCTAAGATCAGACGGGTCAGAGGGTTGCTGCAGCAGGATCGGTAGCATGCAGAGCGGGACTCGGCCGATCCTCGGCTTGCGCATCCCACCCCTCTGGCCGGCTGAGCGCCCGCATGTTCGTTTCATGGTTTAGCTTAGGCATACAGAGTTCATTCCCAGTCTAAGCATACGGAGTTCATTCCCAGTCTAAGATCGGACCGGACCGAGGATTGCGACAGCAAATGCTGGGCTCAGGGATGTGCTGGTGTCGTATTTTTCTTCACCGGGGCACCATCGCCAGAGCATCGTCGGAGAACCTTACCGGCAGCATTGAGGTTCCAGCGATCGGGGGGCTGGGGGGGTCTACGCACATGATGTGGGATGGGTGCTGGTTCTTGGCCCTTATATTGGCCCCCTATCCCTCATCAAACCTTGAGAACTCACACCCCCTTAAAGAGCATTTAAGATTTTACAGGTTTGCTGCCAGTAGCCATTAAAGTGTCTTAAATGGGGACACTTTTTTCAAATGGTCACAAAATCTTGTACACTTCGAGTTTTTAGCTGAATTTTTTTATGCATGCCAACAAAAATACAAGGATCACATCTAATAAGGTTAGGGCCAAAAGTCCTTCCGAAAAAATTTTAAAAAATCTCGAACCGTAAAAAGTTTCAAAAATAGTGAAAAATAAAAAACGAGTCATCTCGCCATGAAACTTCACGTGAATGCTTAAGGGACCATTGTATGATTTTACAAGCCCTAAAAATGGCATTGGCATGTAGAAATATGAAGATGTGCCTAAACCCACCTACCACCCTATCGATTCACGGCTTGCGCAACCCGTCTCTCTGGCCGACGTAGTGCCCGCCCGCCCGCCCGCTTGTATCATCAGTTGGCTTAGGCATACGAAGTTCATTCCCAATCTGAGCTCAGATCAGATTCAGGGTTACGGTAGTAGGATTGAGAGCATGTAAAGGGGGACCCGACCGATCCCCGACTTGCGCATCCCGCCCCTCTGGCCGACTAAGTGCCCGTACGCTTGTGTCATGGGTTGACTTAGGCATATGGAGTTCATTCCCAGTCTAAGCATACAGATTTCATTCCCATTCTAAGATCAGACTGGACCGAGGGTTGCGGCAGCACATGCTAGGCTCGAGCATATGCTGGTGCCGCATTTTTCTTCGTTGGGGCACCATCGCCGGAGCATCGCCGGAGACCCTGACCGACGGCATTGGGGTTTCGACGATCGGGGGGGCCGGGGGGTGTGCGCACATGATGTGCGATGGGTGCTGGTACTTGGCCCTTATAATGGCCCCCTATCCCTCATCAAACCTCGAGAACTCACACCCCCTTAAAGAGCATTTGAGATTTTATAGGTTTGCTGCCAGTAGCCATTAAAGTGTCTGAAATGGGGAAACTTTTTTAAATGGTCACAAAATCTTGTACACTTCGAGTTTTTAGCTGAATGTTTTTGTGCATGCCAAGAAAAATACAAGGATCACATCTACCATGTTTGGGGCCAAAACTCCTTCCAAAAAAAATTTAAAAAATCTTGAATCGTAAAAAGTTTCAAAAATCGTGAAAATAGAAAACGAGTCGACTTGCCATGAAACTTCACGTGAAGGCTTAAGGGACCATTGTATGAATTTACAAGCCATAGAAATGGCATTGGCATGCAGAAATATGAAGATGTGCCTAAACCCACCAACCACCCTATCGATCCACGGCTTGCGTATCCCGTCTCTCTGGCCGACATAGTGCCCGCCCGTCTGCTTGTTCATTTCGTCAATTGGCTTAGGCATACGGAGTTCATTCCCAGTCTAAGATCAGACTAGACTGAGAGTTGCGGCAGCACATGCTGGGCTCGGGCATGTGCTGGTGCCGCTTTTTTCTTCATCGGGGCACCATCACCGGAGCATCGCCGGAGAACCTGATCGACGGCATTGGGGTTCCTACGATCGGGGGACCCGGGGGGGTGTGTGCACATGATGTGCGATGGGTGCTGGTACTTGACCCTTATATTGGCCCCCTATCCCTCATCAAACCTCAAGAACTCACACCCCCTTAAAGAGCATTTGAGATTTTACAGGTTTGCTGCTACTAGCCATTAAAGTGTCTGAAATGGGGACACTTTTTTCAAGTTGTCACAAAATCTTGTACACTTTGATTTTTTAGCTGAATTTTTTTATGCATGCCAAGAAAAGTACAAGGATCACATCTACCAAGTTTAGGGCCAAAAATCTTTTCAAAAAAATTTTAAAAAATCCCGAACCGTAAAAAGTTTCAAAAATCATGAAAAATAGAAAACGAGTCGTCTCGCCAAGAAACTTCACGCGAAGGCTTAAGGGACCATTGTATGAAATTACAAGCCATAAAAATGGCATTGGAATGGAGAAATATGAAGATGTACCTAAACCCACCTACCACCCTATCAATCCACAGCTTGCGCATCCCATCTCTCTGGTCGACGTAGTGCCCGCCCGTCCGTCCGCTCGTTCCGTCGGTTGGCTTAGGCATACGGAGTTCATTCCCAACTTAAGATTGAACCGGACCAAGGGTTGCGGTAGCAGGATCAACAGCATGCAGAGGGGGACCCGACCGATCCCAGCTTTTGCATCCCGCCCCTCTAGCCAGCTGAGCACCAGCACGCTCGTTTCGTGTGTTGACCTAGGCATACGGAGTTCATTCCCAGTCTAAGATTGGATCAGACCAAGGGTTGCGGTAGAACATGCTAGGCTCAGGCATGTGCTGGTATCGCATTTTTCTTCGTCGGGGCACCATCGTCAGAGCATCACCGGAGAACCTGACCGGTGGCATTGGGGTTCCGGCGATCGAGGGGGCCGGGGGGGTGTGCGCACATGATGTGCGATGGGTGCTGGTACTTGGCCCTTATATTGGCCCCCTATCCCTCATCAAACCTTAAGAACTCACACCCCCTTAAAAAGAATTTGAGATTTTCCAGGTTTCCTGCCAGTAGCCATTAAAGTGTTTGAAATGGGGACACTTTTTTCAAATGGTCACAAAATCTTGTACTCTTCGAGTTTTTAGCTGAATTTTATTGTGCATGGCAAAAAAAATACAAGGATCACGTCTATAAAGTTTGGGGCCAAAAATCCTTCCGAAAAAATTCTAAAAAATCCCAAACCGAAAAAAGTTTTGAAAATTGTGAAAAACAGAAAACGAGTCGTCTTGCCGTGAAACTTCACGTGAAGGCTTAAGGGACCATTGTATGAATTTACAAGCCATAAAAATGGCATTGGCACGTAGAAATATCAACATGTGCCTAAACCCACCTACTACCCTATCGATCCACAGCTTGCGCATCCCGTCTCTCTGGCCGACGTAGTGCCCAATCGCCCGCCCGCCCGCTCATTTCGTAGGTTGGCTTAGGCATACGGAGTTCATTCCCAGTCTAAGATCAGACTGGACCGAGGGTTGTGGTAGCAGGATCGACAGCACGCAGAGGGGGACTCAGCCGATCCCCGGCTTGTGCATCCCACCCTTCTGGCCGGCTGAGCCCCCGCACGCTCGTTTGATGGGTTGACTTAGGCATACGGAGATCGTTCCCAGTCTAAGCATACGAAGTTCATTCCCAATCTAAGATTGGACTGGACCGAGGGTTGCAATAGCACATGCTGGGCTCGGTCAATACGTAAAGGGGGACCCGACCGATCCCCATCTTACGTATCCCGTCCCTCTGGCCAAAGGAGCGCCCGCATGCTCGTTTCGCGGGTTGACTTAGGCATACGGAGTTCATTCCCAGTCTAAGATTGGATCGAATCGAGGGTTGCGACAGCACATGCTGGGCTCAGGCATGTGCTGGTGCTGTATTTTTCTTCATCGGGGCACCATCGCCGGAGCATTGTCGGAGAACCTGACTGGTGGCAATGGGGTTCCGACGATCGGGGGGGCCAGAGGGGTGCGTACACATGATGTGCGATGGGTGCTGGTACTTGGCCCTTATATTGGCCCCCTATCCCTCATCAAACCTCGAGAAATCACACCCCCTTAAAGAGAATTTGAGTTTTTACAGGTTTTCTGCCAATTGCCATTAAAGTGTCTGAAATGGAAACACTTTTTTCAAATGGTCACAAAATCTTGTACACTTCGAGTTTTTAGCTGAATTTTTTTGTGCATGCCAACAAAAATACAAGTTTCACGTCTACCAAGTTTGGGGTCAAGCCATAAAAATGGCATTGGCAGGCAGAAATATGAAGATGTGCCTAAACCCACCTACCACCCTATCGATCCACAGCTTGCGCATCCTGTTTCTCTGGCCGCCGTAGTGCCCGCCCGCCCTCCCGCTCATTTCGTCGGTTGGATTAGTCATATGGAGTTCATTCCCAGTCTAAGTTTAGACTGAACCGAAGGTTGTGATAGCAGGATCGACAGCACGTAGAGGGGGACCCGACCGATCCCCGGCTTGCGCATCCCGTCCCTCTGGCCGGTTGAGTGACTGCACGCTCGTTTCGTGAGTTGACTTATGCATACGGAGTTCATTCCCAGTCTAAGCATACGGAGTTCATTCCCAGTCTAACATCGGACTGGACCGAGGGTTGTGGCAGCACATTCTGGGCTCGAGCATGTGCTGGTGCTGCATTTCTCTTCGTCGGGGCACCATCGTCGGAGAACTTGATTGACGGCATTGGGGTTTCGGCGATCGGGGGGCCGGGGGGTGTGCGCACATGATGTGCAATGGGTGCTGGTACTTGGCCCTTATATTGGCCCCCTATCCCTCATCAAACCTCGAGAACTCACACCCCTTAAAGAGAATTTGAGATTTTACAATTTTGCTCCCAATAGCCATTAAAGTGTCTAAAATGGGGAACTTTTTTCAAATGGTCACAAAATCTTGTGCACTTTGAGTTTTTAGCTGATTGTTTTTTTGCATGCCAAAAAAAATACATGGATCACATCTAACAAGTTTGGGGCCAAAACTCCTTCCAAAAAAATTTTAAAAAATCCATCACCGCAAAAAGTTTTAAAAATCGTGAAAAATAAAAAATGAGTCATCTTGCCATGAAACTTCACGTGAAGACTTAAGGGACCATTGTATGAATTTACAAGCCATAAAAATGGCATTGGCATGTAGAAATATGAAGATGTGCCTAAACCCACCTACCACCCTACCGATCCACGGCTTTCGTATCCCGTCTCTCTGGCTGGCGTAGTGACCGCCTACTCGCTCATTTCATCGGTTGGCTCAGGCATATGGAGTTCATTCCCAGTCTAAGATTGGACCGGACTGAGGGTTGCGGCAGCAGGATTGGCAGAATGCAGAGGGGGACCCGATCGATCCCGGTCTTGCATATCCCGCCCTTCTGGCCGGTTGAGTTTTTAGCTGAATGTTTTTGTGCATGCCAACAAAAATACAAGGATCACGTCTACCAAGTTTGGGGAGAAAACTAATTCCGAAAAAATTTTAAAAAATCTCGAACCGCAAAAAGTTTTCAAAATCGTGAAAAATGAAAAACGAGTCATCTTGCCATGAAACTTCACGTGAAGGCTTAAGGGACCATTGTATGAATTTACAAGCCATTAAAATGGCATTGGCACATAGAAATATGAAGATGTGCCTAAACCAACCTATCACCCTATCGATCCACGGCTTGCGAATCCCGTCTCTCTGGCCAGCGTAGTGCCCACCCGTCCGCTCGTTTAGTCGGTTGGCTCAGGCATATGGAGTTCATTCCCAGTCTAAGATCGAATCGGACTGAGGGTTGCGGCAACAGGATTGGCAGCATGCAGAGGGGGACCCGGTCGATCCCCTTCTTGCGCATCCCACCCCTCTGGCCGACTGAGAGCCCGTACGCTCGTTTCGTGGGTTGACTTAGGCATACGGAGTTCATTCCCAGTTTAAGATCGGATCGGACCGAGGGTTGCGGCAGCACATGCTGGGCTTGGGTAAGTGCTGGTTTCGTATTTTTCTTCGCTGGGGCACCATCGCCGGAGCATCATTGGAGAACCTGACCGACGGCATTGGGGTTCCGGCAATCGGGGGGGCCGGGGGGTGTGCCCGCATGATGTGCGATGGGTGCTTGTACTTGGCCCTTATATTGGCCCCCTATCCCTCATCAAACCTTAAGAAGTCACACCCCCTTAAAGAGCATTTGAGATTTTACAGGTTTGCTGCCAGTAGCCATTAAAGTGTCTGAAATGGGGACATTATTTTCGAATGGTCACAAAAAGTTGTACACTTCCAGTTTTTAGCTGACTTTTTTTGTGCATACCAACAAAAATACAAGGATCACGTCTACCATGTTTGGGGCCAAAACTCCTTCCGAAAAAATTTTTAAAAATCCCGGACCACAGAAAGTTTAAAAAATCGTGAAAAATAAAAAACAAGTCGTCTTGCCATGAAACTTCACGTGAAGGCTTAAGGGACCATTGTATCAATTTACAAGCCATATAAATGGCATTGGCATGCAGAAATATGAATATGTGCCTAAACCCACCAACCACCCTATCGATCCACGGCTTACGCATCCCGTCTCTATGGTCGGTATAGTGCCCGTCTGCCCGCCCGCTCGTTTTGTCGGTTGGCTTAGGCATACGGAGTTCATTCCTAGTCTAAGATCGGACCAGACCGAGGGTTGCGGTAGCAGGATTGGCAATACGTAGAGGGGGACCCGACCGATCCCCAGCTTGCGCATCCTGCCCCTCTGGCCGGCTAAGTGCCCGCACACTCGTTTCGTGGGTTGACTTAGGCATACGGAGTTCATTCCCAGTCTAAGGATACCGAGTTCATTCCTAGTGTAAGATCAGACCAGACCAAGGGTTACAACAGCACATGCTGGGCTCGGGCGTGTGCTGGTGCTGAATTTTTCTTTGTCGGGGCACCATCGTCGGAGCATCGTCGGAGAACCTGACCGGCGACATTGGGGTTCCGACGATCGGGGGGGCTGGGGGTGTGCGCACATGATGTGCGATGGTTGTTGGTACTTCGCCCTTATGTTGGCCCCCTATCCCTCATCAAACATCAAGAACTCACACTTGCTTAAAGAGCATTTGAGATTTTCAGGTTTGCTGCCAGTAGCCATTAAAGTGTCTGAAATGGGGACACTTTTTTCAAATGGACACAAAATCTTGTACACTTCGAGTTTTTAGCTGAATATTTTTGTGCAAGCCAAAAAAAATACAAGGATCAAGTCTACCAAGTTTGGGGCCAAAAATCCTTCCGAAAAAATTTTCAAAAATCCTAAAACGCAAAAAGTTTCAAAAATTGTAAAAAATAGAAAACGAGTCGTCTGGCCATGAAACTTCACGTGAAGGCTTAAGGGACCATTGTATGAATTTACAAGCCATAAAAATGGCATTGGCACATAGAAATATGAAGATGTGCCTAAACCCACCTACCACCCTATCGATCCACGACTTGCGCATCCGTCCCTCTGGCCGAGGTAGTGCCCGCCCGCCCACCCACCCGCTTATTTTGTCGGTTGGCTTAGGCATACGGAGTGCATTCCCAGTCTAAGATCGGACCGGACCGAGGGTTGCGGCAGCAGGATCGCTAGCACGTAGAGGGGGACTCGATCGATCCTCGGCTTGCGCATCCTGCCCCTCTGGCCAGTTGAGCGCCCGTATGCTCGTTTCGTGGGTTGACTTAGGCATACAGAGTTCATTCCCAGTCTAAGCATACGGAGTTCATTCCCAGTCTAAGATCAGACCAGACCGAGGGTTGCGGTAGCACATGCTGGGCTCGGGCAAGTGCTGGTGCCGTATTTTTCTTCGCGAGGGCACCATCGCTGGAGCATCGCCGGAGAACCTGACAGACGGCATTGGGGTTCCGGCAATCGAGGGGACCGAGGGGGGTGTGCGCACATGATGTGTGATGGGTGCTGGTACTTGGCCCTTATATTGGCCCATTATCCCTCATCAAACCTCGAGAACTCACACCCCCTTAAAGAGCATTTGAGATTTTACAGGTTTGCTGCCAGTAGCCATTAAAGTGTCTGAAATGGGGACACTTCTTTCAAATGCTCACAAAATCTTGTACACTTCGAGTTTTTAGCTGAAGTTTTTTGTGCAAGCCAAGAAAAATGGAAGGATCACGTCTACCAAGTTTGGGGCCAAAACTCCTTCCTAGAAAACTTTAAAAAATCCCGAACCATAAATAGTTTCGAAAATCATGAAAAATAGAAAATGAGTCGTCTTGCCATGAAACTTCACGTGAAGGCTTAAGGGACCATTCTATGAATTTACAAGCCATAAAAATGGCATTGGCACGTAGAAATATGAAGATGTGCCTAAACCCACCTACCACCCTATCGATCCACGGCTTGCGCATCTCGTCTCTCTGGCTGGCGTAGTGCCCGCCCACCCGTCTGCCCGCTCGTTTCGTCGGTTGGCTTCGGCATACGGAGTTCATTCCTAGTCTAAGATCAGACCAAACCAAGGGTTGCGGTAGCAGGATTGGTAGCACGTAGAGAGGGACCCGACCGATCCCCGACTTGCCCATCCCGCCCCTCTGGTCGGCTGAACGCCCGCACGCTCGTTCCGTGGGTTGAGTTAGGCATACGAACTTCATTCCCAGTCTAAGATCGGATCGAACTGAGGGTTGTGACAGCACATGCTGGGCTCGAGCATGTGCTGGTGTCATATTTTTCTTTGCCAGGGCACCATCGCTGGAGCATCGTCGGAGAACATGATCGGCGGCATTGGGGTTCCGACGATCGGGGGGCCGGGGGGGTGTGCACACATGATGTGCAATGGGTGCTGGTACTTGGCCCTTATATTGGCCCCTTATCCCTCAACAAACCTCGAGAACTAACACCCCCTTAAAGAGCATTTGAGATTTTATAGGTTTGCTGCCAGTAGCCATTAAAGTGTCTGAAATGGGGACACTTTTTTCAAATGGTCACAAAATCTCGTACACTTCGAGTTTTTAGCTAAATTGTTTTGTGCATGCCAACAAAAATACAAGGATCACGTCGACAAAGTTTGGCGCCAAAACTCCTTCCGAAAAAATTTTAAAAAATCTCGAATCGTAAAAAGTTTCGAAAAATGTGAAAAATAGAGAACGAGTCGTTTGGCCATGAAACTTCACATGATGGCTTCAGGGACCATTGTATGAATTTACAAGCCATAAAAATGGAATTGGCATGCAAAAATATGAAGATGTGCCTAAACCCACCTACCACCCTATCGATCCACGGCTTGCGCATCCCGTCTTTCTGGCCGGCGTAGTGCCCGCCCACCCGCCCGCCCGCCCGCTCATTTCGTCGATTGGCTTAGGCATACGGAGTTCATTCCCAGTCTAAGATCAGACCGGATCGATGGTTGCGGCAGCAGGATCGACAGCACGCAAAGGAGGACCCAGCCGATCCCCAGCTTACGCATCCTACCCCTCTGGCTGGCTGAGCGCCCGTACGCTCATTTTATG
Organism: Durio zibethinus; assembly: GCF_047325235.1. Classification (NCBI taxonomy): domain Eukaryota; kingdom Viridiplantae; phylum Streptophyta; class Magnoliopsida; order Malvales; family Malvaceae; genus Durio; species Durio zibethinus. The sequence goes on along the minus strand of NC_143162.1, from coordinate 17,853,762 downwards.
GGTTGACTTAGGCATACAGAGTTCATTCCCTGTCTAAGGTTGGACCAAACCTAGGGTTGCGGTAGCACATGCTGGGCTCAGGCATGTGCTGGTGTCGCATTTCTCTTCCCCGAGGCACCATCGTCGGAGCATCGTCGGAGAACCTGATCGACGACATTGGGGTTTCGGCGATCGGGGGGGCCGGGGGATGTGCGCACATGATGTGCTATGCGTGCTGGTATTTGGCCCTTATATTGGCCCCCTATCCCTCATCAAACCTTGAGAACTCACACCCTCTTAAAGAGCATTTGAGATTTTACAGGTTGCTGCCAGTAGCTATTAAAGTGTCTGAAATGGGGACACTTCATTTAAAAAGTCACAAAATCTTGTACACTTCGAGTTTTTAGCTGAATTTTTTTGTGCATGCCAACAAAAATACAAGGATCACGTCTTCCAAGTTTGGGGCCAAAACTGCTTCGGAAGAAATTTTAAAATATCCCAAACCACAAAAAGTTTCAAAAATCTTGAAAAATAGAAAATGAGTCGTCTTGGCATGAAGCTTCACGTGAAGGCTTAAGGGACCATTGTATGAATTTACAAGCCATAAAAATGGCATTGGCATGCAAAAATATGAAGATGCACCTAAACCGACCTACCACCCTATCGATCCACGGCTTACGCATCCCGTCTCTCTGGCCATCGTAGTGCCGGCCCGCTCGCCCGCCCGTTCTTTTCATCAATTGGCTTAGGCATAAGGAGTTCATTCCCAGTCTAAGATCAGACTAGACCAAGGGTTGCGGCAGCAGGATCGGTAGCACGCAGAGGGGGACCCGACCGATCCTCGGCATACGCATCTCGCCCCTCTGGCTGGCTGAGCACCTGCACGCTTGTTTGTGGGTTGACTTAGGCATACGGAGTTCATTTCCAATCTAAGCATATGGAGTTCATTCCCAGTCTAAGATCAGACCGGACCAAGGGTTACGGCAGCACATGCTGGGCTCGGGCATGTGCTAGTGCCACATTTTTCCTCACCGGGGTGCCATCGTCGGAGCATTGCCGGAGAACCTGACCAACGGCATTGGGGTTCCAGCGATCGGGGGGGCCGAGGGGGTGTGCGCACATGATGTGCAATGGGTGCTAGTACTTGGCCCTTATATTGGCTCCCTATCCCTCATCAAACCTCGAGAACTCACACCATCTTAAAGAGCATTTGAGATTTTACAGGTTTGCTGCCAGTAGCCATTAAAGTGTCTGAAATGGGGACACTTTTTTCAAATGGTCACAAAATCTTGTACACTTCAACTTTTTAGCTGATGGTTTTTGTGCATGCCAACAAAAATACAAGGATCACGTCTACCAAGTTTGGGACCAAAACTCCTTTTGAAAAAATTTTAAAAAATCCCGAACCACAAAAAGTTTCAAAAATCATGAAAAATAGAAAACGAGTGGTCTTGCCATGAAACTTCACTTGAAGGCTTAAGGGACCATTGTATGAATTTACAAGCCACAAAAATGGCATTGGCACGTAGAAATATGAAGATGTGCGTAAAGCCACCTACCACCTTATCGATCCACGGCTTGCGCATCCTGTCTCTCTGGCCAGCGTAGTGCTCGCCCACCCGCCCAGTCGCTCGTTTCATCGGTTGGCTTAGGCATACGGAGTTCATTCCCAGTCTAAGATTGGACTAGACCGAGAGTTGCAGTAGCAGGATTGGCAGCAAGCAGAGCGGGACCTAACCAATCCCTGACTTGCGCAACCCGCCCCTCTGGCCGGCTACGCCCGCACGCTCGTTTCGTGGGTTGGCTTAGGCATACAGAGTTCATTCCCAGTCTAACCATACGAAGTTCATTCCCAGTCGAAGATTCGACTGGACCGAGGGTTGCGATAGCACATTCTGGTTTCGGGCATGTGCTGGTTTGCATTTTTCTTCACTGAGGCACCATCACCGGAGAACCTGATCGACGGCATTGGGGTTCCGGTGATCGGAGGGCCGGGGGTCAGGGCACACATGATGTGCAATGGGTGCTGGTACTTGGCCTTTATATTGGCCCCCTATCCCTCATCAAACCTCAAGAACTCACACCCCGTTAAAGAGCATTTGATATTTTACAGGTTTGCTGCCAGTAGCCATTAAAGTGTCTGAAATGGGGACACTTTTTTCAAATGGTCACAAAATCTTGTACACTTTAAGTTTTTAGCTGAATTTTGTTTGTGCATGCCAACAAAAATACATGGATCACGTCTACCAAGTTTTGGGCCAAAACTCCTTCTGAAAAATTTAAAAAAATCTCGGACCGTAAAAAGTTTCAAAAATCGTGAAAAATAGAAAACGAGTCGTCGTGCATTGAAACTTCACGTGAAGGCTTAAGGGACCATTGTATGAATTTACAAGCCATAAAAATGGCATCGGCACACAGAAATATGAAGATGCACCTAAATCGACCTACCACCCTATTGATCCACGGCTTGCGCATCCCGTCTCTTTGGCCGACGTAGTGCCCGCCTTCCCGCCCGCCTGCTCGTTTCTTCGGATGGCTTAATCATACGGAGTTCATTCCCAGTCTAAGATCAGACCAGACCGAGGGTTGCAGCAGCAAGATCGGCAGCATGCAAAGGGGAACCGACCGATCGTCGAGTTGCGCATCCCTACCCTCTGGCCTGCTGAGTGCCCGCACGATCGTTTCGTGGTTTGACTTAGGCATACGGAGTTCATTCCCAGTCTAAGATCGGATCAGACTGAGGGTTGTGACAGCACATACTGGGCTAGGGCATGTGCTGGTGCCACATTTTTCTTCGTCGGGGCACCATCACTGGAGAATCATCGGAGAACCTGACCGGCAACATTGGGGTTCCGACGATCGAGGGGGGCCGGGGGGTGTCCGCACATGATGTGCGAAGGGTGCTGGTACTTGGCCCTTAAATTGGCCCCCTATCCCTCATCAAACCTCGAGAACTAACACCCCCTTAAAGAGCATTTGAGATTTTACAGGTTTGCTGCCAGTAGCCATTAAAGTGTCTGAAATGGGGACACTTTTTTCAAATGGTCACAAAATCTTGTACCCTTCGAGTTTTTAGCTGAATTTTTTTATGCATGCCAACAAAAATACAAGGATCACGTCTACCAAGTTTGGGGCCAAAAATCGTTTCAAAAAAATTTTAAAAAATCCCGAACCGTAAAAATTTTTAAAAATCATGAAAAATAGAAAATGAGTCGTCTGGCCATGAAACTTCACGTAAAGGCTTAAGGGACCATTGTATGAATTTACAAGTTATAAAAATGGCATTGGCATGTAGAAATATGAAGATGTACCTAAACCCACCTACCACCCTATCGATCCAAGGCTTGCGCATCCCGTCTCTCTGGCCGGCGTAGTGCTCACCCGCCCGCCCGCCCGCCCGCCTGCCCGCTTGTTTCGTCGGTTGGCTTAGGCATACGGAGTTCATTCCCAGTCTAAGATTGGACCAGACCAAGGGTCACGACAACAGGATCGGCAGCACGCAGAGGGGGACCCAGCTGATCCCCTGCTTGCGCATCCTGCCCCTTTGGCCGGCTGAATGCTCGTTTTATGGGTTGACTTAGGCATACGGAGTTCATTCCCAGTCTAAGCATATGGAGTTCATTCCTAGTCTAAGATCGAATGGGACTGAGGATTGTGGCAGAACATGCTGGGCTCGAGCATGTGCTGGTGTCGCATTTTTCTTCGTCGGGGCACCATCGTCGGAGCATCGCCGAAGAACCTGACCGGCGGCATTGGGGTTCCGACGATAGAGGGGGCCGGGGGGTGTGCGCACATGATGTGCGATGGGTGCTGGTACTTGGCCCTTATATTGGCTCCCTATGCGTCACAAACCTCAAGAACTCTCACCCACTTAAAGAGCATTTGAGATTTTACAGGTTTGCTGCCAGTAGCAATTAAAGTGTCTGAAATGGGGACATTTTTTTCAAATGGTCACAAAATCTTGTACACTTCGAGTTTTTAGTTGAATTTTTTTATGCATGCCAACAAAAATACAAGGATCACGTCTACCAAGTTTGGGACCAAAACTCCTTTCAAAAAATTTTAAAAAATCCCGAACCACAAAAAGTTTGAAAAATCTTGAAAAATAGAAAATGAGTCGTCTTGCCATGAAACTTCACGTGAAGGCTTAAGGGACCATTGTATGAATTTACAAGCCATAAAAATGGCATTGGCATGCAGAAATATGAAGATGTGCCTAAACCCACCAACCACCCTATCGATCCACGGATTGTGCATCCCGTCTCTCCGGCCGACGTAGTGCCCACCCGCCCACCCTCCCGCTCATTTTGTCGGTTGGCTCAGGCATACGAAGTTCATTCCCAGTTGAAGATCAGACTGGATGAGGGTTGTGGTAGTAGGATCGGCAGCACGTAGAGGGGGACCCGACCGATCCCCGGATTGCGCATCCCACCCCCCTGGCTAGCTGAGCACCCACACGCTCGTTTCGTGGATTGACTCAGGCATACGGAGTTCATTCCCAGTCTAAGCATACGGAGTTCATTCCCAGTATAAGATCGGACCAGACCGAGGGTTGTGGCAGCACATGCTGGGCTCGGGCATGTGTTGGTGCCACATTTTTCTTCGTCAGGGCACCATCGTCGAAGCATCGTCGGAGAACCTGACCGGCGACATTGGGGTTCCAGCGATCGGGGGGTGGGGGGTCTGCGCACATGATGTGCAATGGGTGCTGGTACTTGGCCCATATATTGGCCCCCTATCCCTCATCAAACCTCGAGAACTCACACCCCCTTAAAGAGCATTTGAGATTTTACAGGTTTGCTGCCAGTAGCCATTAAAGTGTCTGAAATGGGGACACTTTTTTCAAATAGTCACAAAATCTTGTACGCTTCGAGTTTTTAGCTGAAATTTTTTGTGCATGCCAAAAAAAATACAAGGATCATGTCTACCAAGTTTGGGGATAAAACTCCTTCCGAAAAAATTTTACAAAAATCAGAACCGCAAAAAGTTTCAAAAATCCTGAAAAAAAGAAAACAAGTCATCTTGCCATGAAACTTCACGTGAAGGCTTAGGGGACCATTGTACGAATTTACAAGCCATAAAAATGGCATTGGCATGCAAAAATATGAAGATGTGCCTAAACCCACCAACTACCTTACCGATCCACGGCTTGCGCATCCCGTCTCTCTGGCCGACGTAATGCCCGCCCTCCCGCCCTCCCGCTCGTTTCATCTGTCGGTTTAGGCATACGGAGTTCATTCCCAATCTAAGATTGGATCAGATCGAGGGTTGTGGCAGCAGGATCGGTAGCAAGCAAAGGGTGACCCGATCGATCTTCTACTTGCTCATCCCACCCCTCTAGCTGGCTGAGTGCCCGTACGTTCATTTCGTGGGTTGACATAGGCATACGGAGTTCATTTCCAGTCTAAGCATATGGAGTTCAGTCTAAGATCGGACCAGACCGAGGGTTGCGACAGTAGGATCGATAGCACGCAGAGGGGGACCCGACCAATCCCCAGCCTGCTCAGCTCATCCCGCCTCTCTGGTCGGCTAAGCACCCGCACACTCATTTCGTGGGTTGACTTAGGCATACAGAGTTCATTCCCAGTCTAAGCATATAGAGTTCATTCCCAGTCTAAGATCAGACCGGACCGAGGGTTACGGCAGCACATGCTGGGTTGGGCATGTGCTGGTGCCGCATTTTTCTTCACCTGGGCTCCATCGTCGGAGCGTCACCGGAGAACCTGACCGACGGCATTGGGGTTCCGACGATCGGGCGGGCCGGGGGGTATGTGTACATGATGTGCCATGGGTGCTGGTACTTGGCCCTTATATTGGCCCCCTATCCCTCATCAAACCTCAAGAACTCACACCCCCTTAAAGAGCATTTGAGATTTTACAGGTTTGCTGCCCGTGGCCATTAAAGTGTTTGAAATGGGGACACTTTTTTCAAATGGTCACAAAATCTTGTACACATCGAGTTTTTAGCTGAATTTTTTTGTGCATGGCAACAAAAATACAAGGATCACATCTACCAATTTTGGGGTGAAAACTCTTTCTGAAAAAATTTTAAAAAATCCCGAACCGCAAAAATTTTGAAAATCATGAAAAATAGAAAACGAGTCGTCTATCCATGAAACTTCACGTGAAGGCTTAAGGGACCGTTGTATGAATTTACAAGCCATAAAAATGGCATTGGCATGTAGAAATATGAAGATGTGCCTAAACCCACCTACCACCCTATCGATCCACGGCTTGCGCATCCCGTCTCTCTGGCCGACGTAGTGCCCGCCCGCCCGCTCGTTTCGTCGGTTTGCTTAGGCATACGGAGTTCATTCCCAGTCTAAGATCAGACCGACCGATCCCTGGCTTGCGCATCCCACCTCTCTGGCCGGCTGAGCGCCCGCACGCTCGTTTCGTGGGTTGACTTAGGCATACGGACTTCATTCCCAGTCTAAGCATACGGAGTTCATTCCCAATCTAAGATCGGACTGGACCGAGGGTTCCGGCAGCACATGCTGGGCTCGAGCTTGTGCTGGTACCATGTTTTTCTTCGCCAGGGCACCATCGTCGGAGCATCACCGGAGAACCTGACCGACGGCACTACGATTCCGACGATCGAGGGGGCTGGGGGGTGTGCGCACATGATGTGCGATGGGTGCTGGTACTTGGCCCTTATATTGGCCCCCTATCCCTCATCAAACCTAGAGAACTCACACCCCCTTAAAGAGCATTTGAGATTTTACAGGTTTGCTGCCAGTAGCAATTAAAGTGTTTGAAATGGGGACACTTTTTTCAAATGGTCACAAAATCTTGTACACTTCGAGTTTTTAGCTGAATTGTTTTGTGCATGCCAACAAAAATACAAGGATCACGTCTACCAGGTTTGGGGCTAAAACTCCTTCGAAAAAAATTTTAAAAAATCTTGAACCGTAAAAGGTTTAAAAAATCATGAAAAATAGAAAACGAGTCGTCTTGCCATGAAACTTCACGTGAAGGCTTAAGGGACCATTGTATGAATTTGCAAGACATAAAAATGGCATTGGCGTGAAAAAATATGATGATGTGCCTAAACTCACCTACCACCATATCGATCCACAGCTTGCGCATCCCGTCTCTCTGGCCGGTGTAGAGCCTGTCCACCCGCCTGCCTGCTCGTTTCATCGGTTGGCTTAGGCATACGAAGTTCATTCCCATTCTAAGATCAGACCAGATCGAGGGTTGCGGTAGTAGGATCGGCAGCACGCAGAGGGGGACTCGGTCGATCCCCGGCTTGCGCATCCCGCCCCTCTGGCCGGCTGAGCGCCCGTACGCTCGTTTTGTGGGTTGACTTAGGCATATGGAGTTCATTGCCAGTCTAAGCATACGGAGTTCATTCCCAGTCTAAGATCGGACCGGACCAAGGGTTGCGGCAGCACATGCTGCACTTACGCATGTGCTGGTGTAGCATTTTTCTTTGGCGGGGCACCATCGCGAGAGCATGACAGGAGAACCTGACCGACGGCATTGAGGTTCCGACGAACGGGGGGTCGGGGCGGGTGTGCGCACATGATGTGCGATGGGTACTGGTACTTGGCCCGCATACGGAGTTCATTCCCAGTCTAAGCATACGGAGATCATTCCCAGTCTAAGATCGGATCGGACCGACGACATTGGGGTTCCGACGATCGAGGGGGCCAGGGGGGTGTGCGCACATGATGTGCCATCGGTGCTGGTACTTGGCCCTTATATTGGCCCCCTATCCCTCATCAAACCTCGAGAACGCACACCCCCTTAAAGAGCATTTGAGATTTTACAGGTTTGCTGCCAGTAGCAATTAAAGTGTCTGAAATGGGACACTTTTTTCAAATGGTCAGAAAATCTTGTACACTCGAGTTTTTAGCTGAATTTTTTTGTGCATGCCAACAAAAATACAAGGATCACGTCTACCAAGTTTGTGGCCAAAAATCCTTCCAAAAAAATTTTAAAAAATCCCGAACCTTAAAAAGTTTCGAAAATCATGAAAAATAAAAAACGAGTCGTCTTGCCATGAAACTTCACGTGAAGGCTTAAGGGACCATTGTATGAATTTACAAGCCATAAAAATGGCATTGGCATGCAGAAATATGAAGATGTGCCTAAACCCGCCTACCACTCTATCGATTCATCGCTTGCACATCCCGTCTCTCTGGCCTACGTAGTGCCCGCCCGCCCGCTCATTTCGTCGGTTGGCTTAGGCATACGGAGTTCATTCCTAGTCTAAGATCGGACCGGATCGAGGGTTGTGGCGGCACGTAAAGGGGGACTCGGCCGATCCCTGGCTTGCGCATCCCGCCCCTCTGCTCGGCTGAGCGGCCGCACGCTCGTTTCATGCGTTGACTTAGGCATACAGAGTTCATTCCCAGTCTAAGCATACGGAGTTCATTCCCAGTCTAAGATTGGACCGGACCGAGGGTTGCGACAGCACATGCTGGGCTCGGGCATGTGCTGGTGCCGCGTTTTTCTTCGCTGGGGCTCCATCGTCGGAGCATCGCCGAGAACCTGACCGACGACTTTAGGGTCCGACGATCGGGGGGCCGGGGGGGTGTGCGCACATGATGTGCAATGGGTGCTGGTACTTGGCCCTTATATTGGCCCCCTATCCCTCACCAAACCTCGAGAACTCACACCCCCTTAAAGAGCATTTGAGACTTTACAGGTTTGCTGCCAGTAGCCATTAAAATGTCTGAAATGGGGACACTTTTTTCAAATGGTCACAAAATCTTGTACACTTCGAGTTTTTAGTTGAATTTTTTTGTGCATGCCAAGAAAAATACAAGGATCACGTCTACCAAGTTTGGGGTCAAAACTCTTTCCGAAAAACTTTTAAAAAATCTCGAACTGCAAAAAGTTTCAAAAATCGTGAAAAATAGAAAACGAGTCGTCTTGGCATGAAACTTCACGTGAAGGGACCATTGTATGAATTTAGAAGCCATAAAAATGGCATTGGCGCGCAGAAAATATGAAGATGTGCCTAAACCCACCTACCACTCTATCGATTCATCGCTTGCACATCCCGTCTCTCTGGCCGACGTAGTGCCCGCCCTCCCGCCCGTCCGCACATTTCGTCGGTTGGCTTAGGCATACGGAGTTCATTCCTAGTCTAAGATCGAACCAGATCGAGGGTTGTGGCAGCACGTAAAGGGGGACTCGGCCGATCCCTGGCTTGCGCATCCCGCCCCTCTGGCCGGCTGAGCGACCGCACGCTCGTTTCATGCGTTGACTTAGGCATACAGAGTTCATTCCCAGTCTAAGCATACGGAGTTCAATCCCAGTCTAAGATCGGACCGGACCGTGGGTTGCGACAGCACGTGCTGGGCTCGGGCATGTGCTGGTCCCACGTTTTTCTTCGCTGGGGCACCATCGTCGGAGCATCACCGAGAACCTGACCGACGACTTTAGGGTCAGACGATCGGGGGGCCGGGGTGGTGTGCGTACATGGTGTGCAATGGGTGCTGGTACTTGGCCCTTATATTGGCCCCCTATCCCTCATCAAACCTCGAGAACTCAAACCCCCTTAAAGAGCATTTGAGATTTTACAGGTTTGCTGCCAGTAGCCATTAAAATGTCTGAAATGGGGACACTTTTTTCAAATGGTCACAAAATCTTGTACACTTTGAGTTTTTAGCTGAATTTTTTTATGCATGCCAAAAAAAATACAAGGATCACGTCTACCAAGTTTGGGGCCAAAAGTCTTTCCGAAAAACTTTTAACACATCTCGAACTGCAAAAAGTTTCAAAAATCATGAAAAATAGAAAACGAGTCGTCTTGGCATGAAACTTCACGTGAAGGCTTAAGGGACCATTGTATGAATTTAGAAGCCATAAAAATGGCATTGGCGTGCAAAAAATATGAAGATGTGCCTAAACCCACCTACCACTCTATCGATTCATCGCTTGCACATCCCGTCTCTCTGGCTGACATAGTGCCCGCCCTCCCGCCCGCCCGCTCATTTCGTCGGTTGGCTTAGGCATACGGAGTTCATTCCTAGTCTAAGATCGAACCCGATTGAGGGTTGTGGCAGCACGTAAAGGGGGACTCGACCGATCCCTGGCTTGCGCATCTCGCCCGTCTGGTCGGTTGAGCGGCCGCACGCTCGTTTCATGCGTTGACTTAGGCATACGGAGTTCATTCCCAGTCTAAGATCGGACCGGACCGAGGGTTACGACAGCACATGCTGGGCTCGAGCATGTGCTGGTGCCACGTTTTTCTTCGCTGGGGCACCATCATCGGAGCATCACCGAGAACCTGACCGACGACTTTAAGGTCCGACGATCGGGGGGCCGGGGGGGTGTGCGCACATGATGTGCAATGGGTTCTAGTACTTAGCCCTTATATTGGCCCCCTATCCCTCATCAAACCTCGAGAACTCACACCCCCTTAAAGAGCATTTGAGATTTTACAGGTTTGCTGCTAGTAGCCATTAAAATGTCTGAAATGGGGACACTTTTTTCAAATGGTCACAAAATCTTGTACACTTTGAGTTTTTAGCTGAATTTTTTTATGCATGCCAACAAAAATACAAGGATCACGTCTACCAAGTTTGGGGCCAAAACTCTTTCCAAAAAACTTTTAAAAAATCTCGAACTGCAAAAAGTTTCAAAAATAGTGAAAAATAGAAAACGAGTCGTCTTGGCATGAAACTTCACGTGAAGGCTTAAGGGACCATTGTATGAATTTAGAAGCCATAAAAATGGCATTGGCATGCAGAAAATATGAAGATGTGCCTAAACCCACCTACCACTCTATCGATTCATCGCTTGCACATCCCGTTTCTCTGGCCGACGTAGTGCCCGCCCTCCCGCCCGCCCGCTCATTTTGTCGGTTGGCTTAGGCATACGGAGTTCATTCCTAGTCTAAGATCGAACCAGATCGAGGGTTGTGGCAGCACGTAATGGGGGACTCGGCCGATCCCTGGCTTGCGCATCTCGCCCCTCTGGCCGACTGAGCGGCCACACGCTCATTTCATGCGTTGACTTAGGCATACAGAGTTCATTCCCAGTCTAACCATACGGAGTTCAATCCCAGTCTAAGATCAGACCGGACCGTGGGTTGCGACAGCGCATGCTGGGCTCAAGCATGTGCTGGTGCCCCGTTTTTCTTCGCTGGGGCACCATCGTCGGAGCATCGCTGAATACCTGACCGACGACTTTAGGGTCCGACGATCTGGGGGTCGGGGGGTGTGCGCACATGGTGTGCAATGGGTGCTGGTACTTGGCCCTTATATTGGCCCCCTATCCCTCATCAAACCTCGAGAACTCACACCCCCTTAAAGAGCATTTGAGATTTTACAGGTTTGCTGCCAGTAGCCATTAAAATTTCTGAAATGGGGACACTTTTTTCAAATTGTCACAAAATCTTGTACACTTCGAGTTTTTAGCTGAATTTTTTTGTGCAAGCCAAAAAAAATACAAGGATCATGTCTACCAACTTTGGGGCCAAAACTCCTTCCCAAAAAATTTTAAAAAATCTCTAACCGCAAAAAGTTTCAAAAATCATGAAAAATAGAAAACGAGTCGTCTTGCCATGAAACTTCACGTGATGGCTTAAGGGACCATTGCATGAATTTTCAAGCCATAAAAATGGCTTTGGCACGCAGAAATATGAAGATGTGCCTAAACCCACCTACCACCCTATCGATCCACATCTGGCGCATCCCGTCTCTCTAGCCGGCGTAGTGCCCGCCCGCTCGCCCGCTCGTTTAATCGGTTGGCTTAGGCATACGGAGTTCATTCCCAGTCTAATATCAGACCGGACCGAGGGTTGTGGTAGTAGGATCGACAACATGCAGAGGGGGACCTGACTGATCCTCGGCTTATGCATCCCGCCCCTCTGGTCGGCTGAGTGCTCACACACTCGTTTCGTGGGTTGACTTAGGCATACGGAGTTCATTCCTAGTTTAAGCATACGGAGTTCATTCCCAGTCTAAGATCAGATCAGATCGAGGGTTGCGACAGCCCATGCTGGGCTCGGACATGTGCCGGTGCCACAATTTTCTTCGTCGTGGCACTATCGTCGGAGCATCGCCAGAGAACCTGACCGGCGGCATTTGGGTTCCGGTGATCGGGGGGAATGGGGGGGGTGTCCACACATGATGTGCGACGGGTGCTGGTACTTGGCCCTTATATTGGCCCCCTATGCCTCATCAAACCTCAAGAACTCACACCCCTTAAAGAGCATTTGAGATTTTACAGGTTTGCTGCCAATAGCCATTAAAGTATCTGAAATGGGGACACTTTTTTCAAATGGTCGCAAAATCTTGTACACTTTGAGCTTTTAGTTGAATTTTTTTGTGCATGCCTACAAAAATACAAGGATCACGTCTACCAAGTTTGGGGCCAAAACTCCATCCAAAAAAAATTTTAAAAAATCCTGAACCGTAAAAAGTTTTGAAAATCGTGAAAAATAGAAAACGAGTCGTCTTGCCATGAAACTTCACGTGAAGGCTTAAGGGACCATTGTATGAATCTACAAGCCATAAAAATGGCATTGGCACATAGAAATATGAAGATGTACCTAAACCCACCTACCACCCTATCGATCCACGGCTTGCGCATCCCGTCTCTCTGGCCAGCATAGTGCCCGCCCGCTCGTTTCGTCGGTTGGCTTAGGCATACGGAGTTCATTCCCAATCTAAGCTCAGACTAGACCAAGGGTTGCTACAGTAGGATCGGCCGCACGCAGATGGGGACCCGGCCCATCCCCGACTTGCGCATCCCACCCCTCTGGCCGGCTGAGTGCCCGCACGCTCGTTTCATGGGTTGACTTAGGCATACGGAGTTCATTCCCAGTCTAAGCATACGGAGTTCATTCCTAGTCTAAGATCGGATAGGACCGAGGGTTGCGACAGCGCATGTTGGGCTCGAGCATGTGCTGGTGATGCATTTCTCTTCGTCAGGGCACCATCGTCGAAGCATCATTGGAGAACCTGACCGACGCCGTTAGGGTTCCTACAATCGGGGGGGTGTGCGTACATGATGTGCGATGGGTGCTGGTACTTGGCCCTTACGTTGGCCCCCTATTCCTCATCAAACCTTGAGAACTCACACCCCCTTAAAAAGCATTTCAGATTTTATAGGGTTGCTGCTAGCAGCCATTAAAGTGTCTGAAATGGGGACACTTTTTTCAAATGGTCACAAAACCTTGTACACTTTGAGTTTTTAGCTGAATTTTTTTGAGCATGCCAACAAAAATACAAGGATCACGTCTACCAAGTTTGGGGCCAAAACTCCTTCCACAAAAATTTTAAAAAATCCTGAACCATAAAAAGTTTCAAAAATCATGAAAAATAGAAAACGAGTCATGTTGCCATGAAACTTCACGTGAAGGCTTAAGGGACCATTGTATGAATTTACAAGCCATAAAAATGTCATTGGCATGCAGAAATATGAAGATGTGCCTAAAGCCACCAACCACCCTATCGATCCACGGCTTGCGCATCCCGTCTCTCTGGCCGACGTAGTGCCCGCCCGCTTGCCTGCACGATTCTTCGGTTGGCTTAGGCATACGGAGTTCATTCCCAGTCTAAGATCAGACCAAACTGAGGGTTGCATGAGCAGGATCGGCAGCATGCAGAGGGGGAACCGATCGATCCCCGGCTTGCGCATCCTGCACCTCTGGCCGGCTGAGCGCCCGCACGCTCGTTTCGTGGGTTGACTTAGGCATGCGGAGTTCATTCCCAGTCTAAGATCAGACCGAACAGAGGGTTGCGGCAGCAGATGTTGGGCTCGAGCATGTGCTGGTGCCGCATTTTTCTTCACCAGGGCACCATCGCTGCAGCATCGCCGGAGCACCTGACCGACGGCAATGTGGTTCTGGCGATCGAGGGGCCGGCGAGGGGGTGCACACATGATGTGCGATGGGTGCTGGCACTTGGCCCTTATATTGGCCCCCTATCCCTCATCAAACCTCAAGAACTCACACCCCCTTAAAGAGCATTTGAGATTTTACAGGTTCGCTGCCAGTAGCCATTAAAGCATCTGAAATGGGGACATTTTTTTTAAATGGTCACAAAAACTTGTACCCTTCGAGTTTTTAGCTGAATTTTTTTATGCAAGCCAAAAAAAATAAAAGGATCTTGTCTACCAAGTTTGGGGCCAAAAATCTTTCCAACAAAATTTTAAAAAATCCTGAACCGTAAAAAGTTTCCAAAATTGTGAAAAACAGAAAACTAGTCGTCTTGCCATGAAACTTCACGTGAAGGCTTAAGGGACCATTGTATGAATTTACAAGCCATAAAAATGGAATTGGCATGCAGAAATAAGAAGATGTGCCTAAACCCACCTACCACCCTATCGATCCACGGCTTGCGCATCCTATCTCTCTGGCAGACGTAGTGCCCGCCCGCCCGCCCGTCTGCTCGTTTCGTCGGTTGGCTTAGGTATACGGAGTTTATTCCCAGTCTAAGATCAGACCGGACCGAGGGTTACGGCAGCAAGATCGGTAGCACGCAGAGGGGGACCCGACCGATCCCCGACTTGCGCATCCCGCCCCTCTGGCCGGCTGAGCGCCCGCACGCTCATTTCATGGGTTGACTTAGGCATACGGAGTTCATTCCCAGTCTAAGCATACGGAGTTCATTCCCAGTCTAAGATTAGACCAGACCAAGGGTTATGGTACCACATGCTGGGCTCGGCCATGTGCTGGTGTCGCGTTTCTCTTCGTCGTGGCACCATCGTCGGAGAACTTGACCGGTGACATTGGGGTTTCAGTGATCGGGGGGCCGGGGGGTGTGCGCACATGATGTGCGATGGGTGCTGGTATTTGGCCCTTTTATTGGCCCCCTATCCCTCATCAAACCTCAAGAACTCACACCCCCTTAAAGGGCATTTGAGATTTTACAGGTTTTCTGCCAGTAGCCATTAAAGTGTCTGAAATGGGGACACTTCTTTCAAGTGGTCACAAAATCTTGTACACTTCGAGTTTCTAGCTGAATTTTTTTGTGCATGCCAAAAAAAATACAAGGATCACGTCTACCAAGTTTGGGGCCCAAACCCCTAACAAAAAATTTTTAAAAAATCCCGAACCGTAAAAAGTTTCAAAAATCATGAAAAATGGAAAATGAGTCGTCTTGCCATGAAACTTCACGTGAAGGCTTAAGGGACCATTGTATGAATTTACAAGCCATAAAAATGGTATTAGCATACGAAAATATGAAGATATGCCTAAACCCACCTACCACCCTATCGATCCACAGCTTGCACATCCCGTCTCTCTGGCCGACGTAGTGCCCACCCGCCTGCTTGTTTCGTCGGTTGGCTTAGGCATACAGAGTTCATTCCCAGTCTAAGATCAGATCAGACCGAGGGTTGTGGCAGCAGGATCGACAACACGCAGAAGGGGACTCGGTCGATCCTCAGCTTGTGCATCCCGCCTCTCTGGCCGGCTGAGCGCCCGCACGCTCGTTTCGTGGGTTGACTTAGGCATACAGAGTTCATTCCAGTCTGAGCATACGGAGTTCATTCCCAGTCTAAGATTGGATTGAACCAAGGGTTGCAGTAGCACATGCTGGGCTTAGCCACGTGCTGGTGTCGCATTTGTTTTCGTTGGGGCACCATTGCCGGAGCATCGCCGGAGAACCTGACCGATGACATTGGGGTTTCGGCGATCGGGGGGGGCCGGGGGGTGTGCGCACATGATGTGCGATGGGTGCTGGTATTTGGCCCTTTTATTGGCCTCCTATCCCTCATCAAACCTCGAGAACTCATACCCTCTTAAAGAGCATTTGAGATTTTACAGGTTTCCTGCCAGTAGCCGTTAAAGTGTCTGAAATGGGGACACTTCTTTCAAATGGTCACAAAATCTTGTACACTTCGAGTTTCTAGCTGAATTTTTTTATGCATGCCAAAAAAAATAGAAGGATCACGTCTACCAAGTTTGGGGCCCAAACCCTTTCTGAAAAAATTTTAAAAAATCCCGAACCATAAAAAGTTTCAAAAATCATGAAAAATAGAAAAAGAGTCGTCTTGCCATGAAACTTCACGTGAAGGCTTAAGGGACCATTGTATGAATTTACAAGCCATAAAAATGGCATTGGCACGCAGAGATATGAAGATGTGCCTAAACCCACCTACCACGCTATCGATCCACGGCTTGTGCATCCCGTCTCTCTGGTCGGTGTAGTGCCCGCCCGCCCGCCCGCTCGTTTCATCGGTTGGCTTTGGCATACGGAGTTCATTCCCAATCTAAGATCAGACCAGACTGAGGGTTGTGGTAGCAGGATCGATAGCATGTAGAGGGGGACCTGACTGATCACCGGCTTGCGCATCCCGCCCCTCTGGCCGGTTGAGCACCCGCACGCTCGTTTCGTGGGTTGACTTAGGCATACGGAGTTCATTCCCAATCTAAGCATAGGAGTTCATTCCCAGTCTAAGATCAGACCGGACCGAGGGTTACGGCAGCACATGCTGGGCTCAGGCATGTGGTGGGGCCGTATTTTTCTTCGTCAGGCCACCATCATCAGAGCATCGCCAGAGAACCTGATTGATGGCACTGGGGTTCCGGCGATTGGGGGGCCGGGTACTTGGCCCTTATATTGGCCCCATATCTCTCATCAAACCTCGAGAACTCACACCCCCTTAAAGAGGATTTGAGATTTTATAGGTTTGCTACCAGTAGCCATCAAAGTGTCTGAAATGGGGACATTTTTTTCAAAATGGTCACAAAATCTTGTACCCTTCGAGTTTTTAGCTGAATTTTTTTATGCATGCCAACAAAAAAACAAGGATCACATCTAAAAAGTTTGGGGCCAAAACTCCTTCTAAAAAAATTTTAAAAAATCCCGAACCGTAAAAAGTTTCAAAAATCGTGAAAAATAGAAAACGAGTCGTCTTGCCATGAAACTTCACGTGAAGGTTTAAGGGACCATTGTATGAATTTACAAGCCATGAAAATGGAATTGGCATGCAAAATATGAAGATGTGCATAAACCCACCTACCAACCTATCGATCCACAGCTTGTGTAACCCGTCTCTCTGGCCGGCGTAGTGCCCGCCAGCCCGTCCGCCCGCTCATTTCATCGATTGGCTTAGGCATACAGAGTTCATTCCCAGTCTAAGATCGGACCGGACTGAGGGTTGTGGCAGCAAGATCGACAGCATATAGACGGGGACCCAACCGATCCCCGACTTACGCATCCCACCCCTCTGGCTGGTTGAGTGCCTGCATGTTCGTTTTGTGGGTTGACTTAGGCATGCAGAGTTCATTCCCAGTCTAAGCATATAGAGTTCATTCCCAGTCTAAGATCGGACTAGACCGAGGGTTACGGCAGCACATGCTAGGCTCGGGCATGTGCTGGTGCCGCATTTTTCTTCGTCGGGGCACCATCGCTGGGGCATCTCCGGAGAACTGGACCGGCGGCATTGGGGTTCTGACGATCGGGGGGGCCGGGGGGTGTGCGCACATGATGTATGATGAGTGCTGGTACTTGGCCCTTATATTGGCCCCCTATCCCTCATCAAACGTCGAGAACTCACAACCCCTTAAATTGCATTTGAGATTTTATAGGTTTGCTGCCAATAGCCATTACAGTGTCTGAAATGGGGACACTTTTTTCAAATGGTCACAAAATCCCGAACCACAAAAAGTTTCAAAAATCTTGAAAAATAGAAAACGAGTCGTCTTGCCATGAAACTTCACGTGAAGGCTTAAGGGACCATTGTATTAATTTCCAAGCCATAAAAATGGCATTGCCATGTAGAAATATGAATATGTACCAAACCCACCTACCACCCTATCGATCCACGGCTTGCGCATCCCGTCTCTCTGGCCGACGTAGTGCCCGCCCGTCTACCCGCCCTCTCATTTCGTCAGTTGGCATAGGCATACGGAGTTCATTCCCTATCTAAGATCAGACCGGATCGAGGGTTACATCAACAGGATTGGCAGCATATGTGGAGGGACCCGATCGATCCCCTGCTTGCGCATCCCGGCCCTCTGGCCGGCTAAGCGCCCGCATCCTTGTTTCGAGGGTTGACTCAGGCATACGGAGTTCATTCCCAGTCTAAGCATATGGAGTTCATTCCCAGTCTAAGATCGGATCGGACCAAGGGTTACGGCAGCACATGCTGGGCTCGGGCATGTGCTGGTGCCGCATTTTTCTTCGCCGGGTCATCATCGTTGGAGGACCTGACCGATGGCATTGGGGTTTCGACGATCAGGGGGTTGGGGGGTGTGCGGACATGATGTGCGATGGGTGCTGGTAGTTGGCATTTATTGTGGCACCTTATCCCTCATCAAACCTCGAGAACTCACACCCCTTTAAAGAGCATTTGAGATTTTATAGGTTTGCTGCCAGTAGCCATTAAAGTGTCCGAAATGGGGACACTTTTTTCAAATGGTCACAAAATCTTGTACGCTTCGAGTTTTTAGCTGAATTTTTTTGTGCATGCCAAAAAAAATACAGGTATCACGTCAACCAAGTTTGGTTCCAAAACTCCTTTCAAAAAAATTTTAAAAAATCCCAAACTGCAAAAAGTTTCAAAAATCGTTAAAAATAAAAAATGAGTCGTCTTGCCATGAAACTTAACGTGAAGGCTTAAAGGACCATTGTATGAATTTACAAGCCATATAAATGGCATTGGCATGCAAAAATATAAAGATGTGCCTAAACCCACCTACCACCCTATCGATCCACGGCTTGCGCATCCCGTCTCTCTGGCCGGTGTAGTGCCCACCCACCCGCTAATTTTGTCAGTTGGCTTAGGCATACGGAGTTCATTCCTAGTCTAAGATCCGACTGGACCAAGGGTTGCGGCAGCAAGATTGACAGCACGCAGAGGGGGACCCGGTCGATCCCCGACTTACGCATCCCGCCCCTCTGGTCGGCTGAGCACCCGCACGTTTGTTTCGTGGGTTGACATAGGCATACGGAGCTCATTCCCAGTCTAAGCATACGGAGTTCATTCCCAGTCTAAGATTGGATCGGACCAAGGGTTGCGGCAGCACATGCTGGGCTCAGGCATGTGCTGGTGTCGTAATTTTCTTCGTCGGATCATCATCGTTGGAGAACCTGACCCGCAGCATTGGGCTTCCGACGATCGAAGGGCCGGGGGGTGTGTGCGCACATGATGTGTGATGGGTGCTGGTACTTGGCCCTTATATTGGCCCCCTATCCCTCATCAAACCTCGAGAACTCACACCTCCTTAAAGAGCATTTAAGATTTTACAGGTTTGCTACCAGTATCCATTAAAGTGTCTGAAATGGGGACACTTTTTTCAAATGGTCACAAAATCTTGTACACATCAAGTTTTTACGTCTACCAAGTTTGGGGCCAGAACTCCTTTCGAAAAAATTTTAAAAAATCCCGAACCGCAAAAAGTTTCAAAAATCGTGAAAAATAGAAAACGAGTCGTCTTGCCATTAAACTTCACGTGAAGGCTTAAGGGACCATTGTATGAATTTACAAGCCATAAAAATGGCATTGGCAAGCAAAAATATGAAGTTGTGCCTAAACCCACCTACCACCCTATCGATCCACGGCTTGTGCATCCCGTCCCTCTGGCCGGCGTAGTGCCAGCCCACTCATTTCGTCGGTTGGCTTAGGCATATGAAATTCATTCCCAGTCTAAGATCAGACCAGACCAAGGGTTACGGTAGCAAGATCGATAGCACGCAGCGAGGGACCCGGTCGCGAGATGTGCGTCCCCCCCTCTGGCCGGTTGAGCGCCCGCACGCTCATTTCATGGGTTGACTTAGGCATACGGAGTTCATTCCCAGTCTAAGTATACGGAGTTCATTCCAGTCTAAGATAGGACCGGACCAAGGGTTGCGGTAGCACATGCTGGGCTCAGGCATGTGTTGGTGCCGCATTTATTGTCGTCGGGGCACCATCGCTGGAGAACCTGACTGGCAGCATTGGGATTCTGGCGATCGGGGGGGCCGGGGGGGTGTGCGCACATGATGTGCGATGGGTACTGGTACTTGGCCCTTATATTGGCCACCTATCCCTCATCAAACCTCGAGAACTCACACCCCCTTAAATAGCATTTGAGATTTTACAGGTTTGCTGTAAGTAGCCATTAAAGTGTCTGAAATGGGGACACTTTTTTCAAATGGTCACAAAATCTTGTACACTTTGAGTTTTCAGCTAAGTTTTTTTGTGCATGCCAAAAAATATACAAGGATCACGTCTACCAAGTTTGGTGCAAAAACTCCTTCCGAAAAAATTTTCAAAAATTCGAAACCGTAAAAAGTTCAAAAATCATGAAAAATGGAAAACGAGTCGTCTTACCATGAAACTTCACATGAAGGCTTAAAGGACTATTGTATGAATTTACAAGCCATAAAAATGGCATTGGCACGTAAAAATATGAAGATGTGCCTAATCCCACCTCCCACTTTATCTATCCATGACATGCGCATCCCGTCTCTCTGGCCGGCGTAGTGCCCGCCCGCCCGCCCGCTTGCTTGTTTCGTCGATTGGCTTAGGCATACGGAGTTCATTCCCAGTCTAAGAACAGACCAGACTGAGGGTTGCGGCAACAGGATCGACAACATGCGAAGGGGGACCCGATCGATCCCTGGCTTGCGCAACCCGCCCTGCTGGCCGGCTGAGTGCCGCACGCTTGTTTCGTGGGTTGACTTAGGCATACGGAGTTCATTCCCAGTCCAAGCATACGGAGTTCATTCCCAGTCTAAGATTGGACCAGACCGAGGGTCACGGCAGCACATGCTAGGCTCGGGCATGTGCTGGTGCCACATTTTTCTTCTCCAGGGCACCATCACTGGAGCATCGTCGGAGAACGTGACCGGCGGCATTGGGGTTCCGACGAGCGGAGGGTTGGGGGGGTGGGCGCACATGATGTGCGATGGGTACTGGTGCATGGCCCTTATATTGGCCCCCTATCCCTCATCAAACCTCGAGAACTCACACCCCCTTAAAGAGCATTTCAGATTTTATAGGTTTGCTGCCAATAGCCATTAAAGTGTCTGAAATGGGGACACTTTTTTCAAACGGTCACAAAATCTTATACACTTCGAGTTTTTAGCTGAATTGTTTTGTGCATGCCAACAAAAATACAAGGATCACGTCTACCAAGATTTTAGCCAAAACTCCTTTCGAAAAAATTTTACAAAATCCCGAACCGTAAAAAGTTTCGAAAATCATGAAAAATAGAAAACGAGTTGTCTTGCCATGAAACTTCACGTGAAGGCTTAAGGGACCATTGTATGAATTTACAAGCCATAAAAATGGCATTCGCACGTAAAAATGTGAAGATGTGCCAGAGGGGGACCCGGTCGATCCCTGGCTTACGCATCCCGCCCTGCTGGCCGGCTGAGCGCCCGCACCTCGTTTCATGGGTTGACTTAGGCATACGGAGTTCATTCCCAGTCTAAGATCAGAACGGACAAAGGGTTGTGGCAGCACATGCTGGGCTCGGGCATGTGCTGGTGCCACATTTTTCTTCACCGAGGCACCATCGTCGGAGCATCGTCGGAGAACCTGACCGGCAGCATTAGGGTTTCGATGATCGGCGGGTCGGGGTGGTGTGCGCACATGATGTACGATGGGTGCTGGTACTTGGCCCTTATATTGGCCCCCCTATCCCCCATCGAACCTCGAGAACTCACACCCTCTCAAAGAGCATTTGAGATTTTACAAGTTTGCTGCCAGTAGCCAATAAAGTGTCTGAAATGGGGACACTTTAGGCATACGGAGTTCATTCCCAATCTAAGATCGGACCAGACCAAGGTTGCTGCAGCACAGCCTGGGCTCGGGTATGTGCTGATGCCGCATTTTTCTTCGTCGGGGCACCATCGTCGGAGAATCCTCGGAGAACCTGAACGGCGACATTGGGGTTCCGGCGATCGGGGGGGTCGGGGGGTGTGCGCACATGATGTGCGATGGGTGCTGGTACTTGGCCCTTATATTGGTCCCCTATCCATCATCCAACTTCAAGAACTCACACCACCTTAAAGAGCATTTGAGATTTTACAGGTTTGCTGCCAGTAGCAATTAAAGTGTTTAAAATGGGGACACTTTTTTCAAATGGTCACAAAATCTTGTACACTTCGAGTTTTTAGCTTAATTTTTTTGTGCATGCCAACAAAAATACAAGGATCACGTCTACGAAGTTTTGGGCCAAAACTCCTCCTGAAAAAATTTTAAAAAATCTCGAACCGTAAAAATTTTTAAAAATCATGAAAAATAGAAAACGAGTCGTCTTGCCATGAACCTTCACCTGAAGGCTTAAGGGACCATTGTATGAATTTACAAGCCACAAAAATGGCATTGCCATGCAAAAATATGAAGATGTGCCTAAACCCACCTACCACCCTATCGATCCACGGCTGGCGCATCCCGTCTCTCTGGCCGGCGTAGTGCCCACCCGTCCGCCCGCCCGCTGGTTTCATCGGTTGACTTAGGCGTACGGAGTTAATTCCCAGTCTAAGATTGGACTAAACTGAGGGTTACGACAGTAGGATCGGCAACATGCAAAGGGGGCCCCGACCGATCCTTGGCTTGCGCATCCCGCCCATCTGGCCGGCTGAACGCCCGTACGCTCATTTCGTGGGTTGACTTAGGCATACGGAGTTCATTCCCAATCTAAGCATACGGAGTTCATTCCCAATCTAAGATCGGACTGGACCAGGGTTCTTGCAGCACATGCTGGGCTCGGGCATGTGCTGGTGCCGTATTTTTCTTCGTCGGGGCACCATCGTCGGAGCATCCCCGGAGAACCTGAACGGCGACATTGGGGTTCCGGCGATCGAGGGGGCCGGGGGGGTGTGCGCTCATGATGTGCGATGGGTGCTGGTACTTGGCCCTTATATTGGTCCCCTATCCCTCATCAAACCTCGAGAACTCACACCACCTTAAAGAGCATTTCAGATTTTACAGGTTTGTTGCCAGTAGCAATTAAAGTGTTTAAAATAGGGACATTTTTTTCAAATGGCCACAAAATCTTGTACACTTCGAGTTTTTAGCTTAAGTTTTTTGTGCATGACAAAAAAAATACAAGGATCACGTCTACCAAGTTTGTGGCCAAAACTCCTTCCGAAAAAATTTTAAAAAATCGCGAACCGCAAAAAGTTTTAAAAATCGTGAAAAATAGAAAATGAGTCGTCTTGCCATGAAACTTCACGTGAAGCCTTAAGGGACCATTGTATGAATTTACAAGCCATAAAAATGGCATTGGCATGCAGAAATATGAAGATGTACCTAAACCGACCTACCACCCTATCAATCCACGGCTTGCGCATCCCGTCTCTCTGGCCGGCGTAGTGCCCACCCGCCCGCTGGTTTCATCGGTTGGCTTAGGCATACGGAGTTCATTCCCAGTCTAAGATTGGACAAAACTGAGGGTTGCGACAGCAGGATCGGTAGCATGCCGATGGGGACACGCCCGATCCCCAGCTTGCGCATCCCGCCCCTCTGGCCGGCTGAGCGCCCGCACGCTCATTTCATGGGATGACTTAGGCATACGGAGTTCATTCCCAGTCTAAGCATATGAAGTTCATTCCCAGTCTAAGCATACGAAGTTCATTCCCAGTCTAAGATCGAACAGGAATGAGGGTTGCGACAGTACATGCTAGGCTCGAGCATGTGCTGGTGCCATATTTCTCTTCACGAGGCACCACCGTCAGAGAACCTGACCAGCGGCATTGGGGTTCCGATGATCGGGGGGTCGGGTGGAGTGCGCACATGATGTGCGATGGGTGTTGGTACTTGGCCCTTATATTGGCCCCCTATCCCTCATCAATCCTCGAGAACTCACACCCCCTTAAAGAGCATTTGAGATTTTACAGGTTTGCTGCCAGTAGCCATTAAAGTGTCTGAAATGGGGACATTTTTTTCAAATGGTCACAAAATCTTGTACACTTCGAGTTTGTAGCTGAATTTTTTTTTGCATGCCAACAAAAATACAAGGATCACATCTACCTAGTTTGGGGCCAAAACACCTTTCGACAAAATTTTAAAAAATCCTGAACCGAAAAAAGTTTCAAAAATCGTTAAAAATGGAAAACGAGTCGTCTTGCCATGAAACTTCACGTGAAGGCTTAAGGGACCATTGTATGAATTTACAAGCCATAAAAAAGGCATTGGCACGCAAAAATATTAAGATGTGCCTAAACCTACCTACCACTCTATTGATCCACGGCTTACGCATCCCGTCTCTCTGGGCGACGTAGTGCCGCCAGCCTGGCCGCCAGCTCATTTTGTCAGTTGGCTTAGGCATACTGAGTTCATTCCTAGTCTAAGATCGGACCGGATCGAGGGTTGCGACAGTAGGATCGACAGCATGCAGAGGAGGACACGGTCGATCCTCGACTTGTGCATCCCGCCCCTCTGGCAGGCTGAGCGCCTGCACGCTTGTTTCGTGGGTTGACTTAGGCATACGGAGTTCATTCCCAGTCTAAGCATATGGAGTTCATTCCCAGTCTAAGCATACGGAGTTCATTTCCAGTCTAAGATCAGATCAGACCGAAGGTTGCGGCAGCACATGCTGGGCTCGGGCAAGTGCTGGTGGCACATTTTTCTTTTTCTGGGCACCATCGTCGACAACCAGACCGACGGCATTGGTGTTCCGACGATCGGGGGGGCCGGGGGGGTGTGCGCACATGATGTGCGGTGGGTGTTGGTACTTGGCCCTTATATTGGCCCCCTATCCCTCATCAAACCTCGAGAACTCACACCCCCTTAAAGAGCATTTGAGATTTTACAGGTTTGCTGCCAATAGCCATTACAGTGTCTGAAATGGGGAAATTTTTTTCAAATGGTCACAAAATCTTGTACACTTCGAGTTTTTAGCTAAATTTTTTTGTGCGTCGCAACTAAAATACAAGGATCACATCTGCCAAGTTTGGGGCCAAAACGCCTTCCAAAAAAATTTTAAAAAATCCCTAACAGCAAAAAGTTTCAAAAATCGTGAAAAATAGAAAATGAGTCGTCTTGCCATGAAACTTCACGTGAAGGCTTGAGGGACCATTGTATGAATTTACAAGCCATAAAAATGGCATTGGCATGTAGAAATATGAAGATGTGCCTAAACCCACCTACCACCCTATCGATCCGTAGCTTGCGCATCCCGTCTCTCTAACTGGCGGAGTGCCCGCCCGCCCGCCCGCCCGCTCGTTTCGTCGGTTGGCTTATGCATATGGAGTTCATTCCCAGTCTAAGATTAGACCGGACTGAGGGTTGCGGTAGTAGGACCGACAGCATGTAGAGGGGGACCCAGTCGATCCCCGGCTTGCGCATCCCGCCCCCCTGGCTGACTGAGTGCCTGCACCCTCATTTCGTGGGTTGACTTACGCATACGGAGTTCATTCCCAGTCTAAGATCAGAGTAGATCGAGGGTTACGGCAGCAGATGCTGGGCTCGGGCAAGTACTGGTGTCGTATTTTTCTTCGTCGGGGCACCATCGTCGGAGCATCGTCAGAGAACCTTACCGGCGGCATTGGGGCTCCGGCGATCGGGGGGTGTGCGCACATGATGTGTGGTGGGTGCTGGTACTTGGCCCTTATATTGGCCCCCTATCCCTCATCAAACCTCGAGAACTCACACCCCCTTAAAGAGCATTTGAGATTTTACAGGTTTGCTGCCAGTAGCCATTAAAGTGTCTGAAATGGGGACACTTTTTTCAAATGGTCACAAAATGTTGTACACTTCGAGTTTTTAGCTGAATTTTTTTGTGCATGCCAAAAAAAATACAAGGATCACATCTACCAAGTTTTGGGCGAAAACACCTTCCAAAAAAATTTTTTTAAAATCTTGAACCGCAAAAAGTTTCAAAAATCATGAAAAATAGAAAACGAGTCATCTTGCCATGAAACTTCACGTGAAGGCTTAAGGGACCATTGTATGAATTTACAAGCCATAGAAATGGCATTGGCATGCACCTAAACCCACCTACCACCCTATCGATCCACGGCTTGCGCATCCTATCTCTCTGGCCGACGTAGTGCCCGCACGCTCATTCTGTGGGTTGACTTAGGCATACGGAGTTCATTCCCAATCTAAGCATATAGAGTTCATTCCCAGTCTAAGATCAGACCAGACTGAGGGTTGCGATAGCAATGCTAGGCTCAAGCATGTGCTGGTGCCGTTTTTTTTTTTTTGCCGGGGCACCATCACCGAAGCATCATCGGAGAACCTGACTGGTGACATTGAGGTTCCGATGATGGGGGGGCAAGGGGGTGTGCGCACATTATGTGCGGTGGGTGCTGGTACTTGGCCCTTATATTGGCCCCTCTCCCTCATCAAACCTTGAGAACTCACACCCCCTTAAAGAGCATTTGAGATTTTACAGGTTTGCTGCCAGTAGCCATTAAAGTGTCTGAAATGGGGACACTTTTTTCAAATGGTCACAAAATCTTGTACACTTCGAGTTTTTAGCTGAATTTTTTTGTGCAAGCCAAAAAAAATACAAGGATGACGTCTACCAAGTTTGGGGCCAAAACTCATTCCGAAAAAATTTTGAAAAATCCAGAATAGCAAAGAGTTTCAAAAATCGTGAAAAATAGAAAACGAATCGTCTTGCCATGAAACTTCACGTGAAGGCTTAAGGGACCATTGTATGAATTTACAAGCCATAAAAATGGCATTGGCACATAGAAATATGTAGATGTGCCTAAACCCACCTACCACCCTATCAATCCACGACTTACGCATCCCGTCTCTCTGGCCGGTGTAGTGCCCGTCCGCCCACCCGCCCGCTCATTTTGTCGGTTGGCTTAGGCATACGGAGTTCATTCCCAGTCTAAGATCAGAACGAACCGAGGGTTGCGGCAGCAGGATCGACAGCAAGCAGAGGGGGACTCGGTCGATCCCTGGCTTGCGTATCCCGCCCCTCTGGTCGACTGAGCGCCCGTACACTCGTTTCGTGGGTTGACTTAGGCATACGACTTCATTCCCAGTCTAAGCATACGGAGTTCTTTCCCAGTCTAAGATCGGACCAGACCAAGGGTTGCGGCAGCACATGCTGGGCTCAGGCATGTGCTGCTACCGCATTTTTCTTCGTCAGGGCATGATCTCCGGAGCATCACTGGAGAACCTGACCGGCGGCATTGGGGTTTCGGTGATAGGGGCCGGGTGCGGTATGCGCGCATGATGTGTGATGGGTGCTGGTACTTGGCCCTTATATTGGTCCCCTATCCCTCATCAAACCTCGAGAAGTCACACCCCCTTAAAGAGCATGTCAGATTTTACAGGTTTGCTGCCAGTAGCCATTAAAGTGTCTAAAATGGGGACATTTTTTTAAAATGGTCACAAAATCTTGTACACTTCGAGTTTTCAGCTTAATTTTTTTGTGAATGCCAACATAAATAAAAGGATCATGTCTACCAAGTTTGGTGCCAAAACTCCTTTCGAAAACGAGTTGTCTTGCCATGAAACTTCACGTGAAGGCTTAAGGGACCATTGTATGAATTTACAAGCCACAAAAATTGCATTCGCACGCAGAAATATGAAGATGTGCCTAAACCCACCTACCACCCTATCGATCCACGGCTTGCACATCCCGTCTCTCTGGCCGGCGTAGTGCTCGCCCACCCGCTCGTTTCATCGGTTGGCTTAGGCATACAGAGTTCATTCCCAGTCTAAGATCAGACCAGACCGAGTGTTGTGGTAGTAGGATCGGCAGCACGCAGAGAGGGACCCGACCGATCCTCGGCTTACGCATCCCACCCTTCTGGTCGGCTGAGCGCCCGCACAGTTGTTTCGTGGGTTGACTTAGGCATACGGAGTTCATTCCCAGTCTAAGATTGGACTGGACCGTGGGTTGCAGCAGCACATGCTGGGCTTGGGCATGTGTTGGTGCTATTTTTTTCTTCACCGGGGCACCATCGTCGAAGCATCGCCGAAGAACTTGACCGGTGGCATTGTTGTTCCGACGATCGGGGGGGTCGGGGGGTGTGCGCACATGAAGTGCAATGGGTGGTGGTACTTGGCCCTTATATTGGCCCCCTATCCCTCATCAAACCTCGAGAACTCACACCCCCTTAAAGAGCATTTGAGATTGTACAGGTTTGCTGCCAATAGCCATTAAAGGTCTAAAATGGGGACACTTTTTTCAAAGGGACCATTGTATGAATTTACAGGCCATAAAAATGGCATTGGCATGCAGAAATATGAAGATGTGCCTAAACCAACCTACCACCCTATTGATCCACGGCTTGCACATCCCGTCTCTCTCGCTGGCATAGTGCCCACCCGCCCGCCTGCTCGTCCGCTCGTTTCGTCGGTTGGCTTAGGCATAGGGAGTTCATTCCCAGTCTAAGATCAGACTAGACCGATGATTGTGGCAGCAGGATCGGCAGCACGCAAGGGGGGACCAACCGATCCCAGGCTTGTGCATCCCGCCCCTCTGGCCGACTGAGCCCCGCACGCTCGTTTTATGGGTTGAGTTAGGCATACGGAGTTCATTCCCAGTTTAAGCATATGGAGTTCATTCCTAGTCTAAGATCAGACCAGACCGAGTGTTGCGGCAGCACATGCTGGGCTCGGGCATGTGCTGGTGCCTCATTTTTCTTCGTCGGGGCACCATCACCGGAGAACCTGACCGGCGGCATTGGGGTTCCGACGATCGGAGCGGCCGGGGGGGTGTGCGCACATGATGTGCGATGGGTGCTAGCACTTCGCCCTTATATTGGCCCCTATCTCTCATCAAACCTAGAGAACTCACACCCCCTTAAAGAGCAATTGAGATTTTACAGGTTTGTTGCCAGTAGCCATTAAAGTGTCTGAAATGGGGACACTTTTTTCAAATGGTCAAAAAATCTTGTACACTGTGAGTTTTTAGCTGAAGTTTTTTGTCCACGCCAACAAAAATACAAGGATCACGTCTACCAGGTTTGGGGCTAGAACTACTTTCGAAAAAATTTAAAAAAATCCTGAACCGCAAAAAGTTTCAAAAATCGTGAAAAATAGAAAACGAGTCGTCTTGCCATGAAACATCACGTGAAGGCTTAAGGGACCATTGTATTAATTTACAAGCCATAAAAATGGCATTGGCACGTAGAAATATGAAGATGTACCTAAATCCACCTACCACCCTATCGATCCACGGCTTGCGCATCCCGTCTCTCTAGCCGGCGTAGTGCCCACCCGCCAGCCCGCTCGTTCCGTCGATTGGCTTAGGCATACGGAGTTCATTCCCAGTCTAAGATCGGACTGGACTGTGGGTTGCGGCAGTAGGATTGGCAGCACGCAGAGGGGGACCCGACTGATCCCCGGCTTGCGCATCCCGCCCCTCTAGTCGGCTGAGCGCCCGCACGCTCGTTTCGTGGGTTGACTGAGGCATACGGAGTTCATTCCCAGTCTAAGATCGGACCGGACCAAGGGTTACAGCAGCACATGCTTTGCTCGGCAATGTGCTGGAGCCGCATTTTTCTTCGCTGAGGCACCATCGCCGGAGCATCGTCGAAGAACCTGACCGGCGGCATTAGGGTTCCGGTGCTCGGGGGGCCAGGGGGCTGTGCGCACATGTTGTGTGATGGGTGCTGGTACTTGGCCCTTATATTGGCCCCCTATCCCTCATCAAACCTCGAGAACTCACACCCCCTTAAAGAGCATTTGAGATTTTACAGGTTTGCTGCCAGTAGCCATTAAACTGTTTGAAATGGGGACACTTTTTTCAAATGGTCACAAAATCTTGTACACTTCGATTTTTTAGCTGAATTGTTTTGTCCATGCCAACAAAAATACAAGGATCACGTCTACCAAGTTTGGGGCCAAAAGTACTTCCGAAAAAATTTTAAAAAATCTCGAACCGTAAAAAGTTTTGAAAATAGTGAAAAATAGAAAACAAGTCGTCTTGCCATGAAACTTCACGTGAAGGCTTAAGGGACCATTGTTTGAATTTACAAGCCATAAAAATGGCATTGGCATGTAGAAATATGAAGATGTGCCTAAACCCACCTACCACCCTATTGATCCACGGCTTACGCATCCCGTCTCTCTGGCCGGCGTAGTGCCCACCCGCCCGCCCGCTCGTTTCGTCAGTTGGCTTAGGCATACGGAGTTCATTCCCAATCTAAGATCAGACTGGACCGATGGTTGTGGCAGCAGGATTGGCAGCAAGCAAAGGGGGACCAGCAGATCCCAGGCTTACGCATCCAGCCCCTCTGGCCGACTGAGCACCCGCACGCTCATTTTGTGGGTTGATTAAGGCATACGGAGTTCAATCTTAGTCTAAGCATATGGAGTTCATTCCCAGTCTAAGATCAGACCGGACCGAGGGTTACGGCGGCACATGTTGGGCTCGGGCATGTGCTGGTGCCGTATTTTTCTTCACCGGGGCACCATCGCCGGAGAAATTGATTGGCGGCATTGGCGTTTCGACGATTGGGGGGGTCGGGGGGTTTGTGCACATGATGTACGGTGGGTGCTGGTACTTGGCCCTTATATTGGCCCCCTATCCCTCATCAAACCTTGAGAACTCACACCCCTTAAAGAGCATTTGAGATTTTACAGGTTTGCTGCCAGTAGCCATTAAAGTGTCTGAAATGAGGACACTTTTTTCGAATGGTCACAAAATCTTGTACACTTCGAGTTTTTAGCTTAATTGTTTTGTGCATGCCAACAAAAATACAAGGATACATCTACCAAGTTTGGGGCCAAAACTCCTTCCAAAAAAATTTTAAAAAATCTCGAACCACAAAAAGTTTCAAAAATCGTGAAAAATAGAAAACGAGTCATCTTGCCATGAAACTTCACATGAAGGCTTAAGGGACCATTGTATGAATTTACAAGCCATAAAAATGGCATTGGCATGCAGAAATATGAAGATGTGCCTAAACCCACCTACCACCCTATCGATCCCTAGCTTGCGCATCCCGTCTCTCTAACCGGCGTAGTGCCTGCCCGCCCGCCCTCCCGCCCGCCCGCTCGTTTCGTCGGTTGGCTTATGCATATGGAGTTCATTCCCAGTCTAAGATTAGACCGGACCGAGGGTTGCCGTAGCAAGACCGACAGCACGTAAAGGGGGACCCGGTCGATCCCCGGCTTGCGCATCCCGCCCCCTGGCTGACTGAGCGCCTACACGCTCATTTCGTGGGTTGACTTACGCATACGGAGTTCATTCCCAGTCTAAGATCAGAGCAGATCGAGGGTTACGGTAGCAGATGCTGGGCTCGGGCAAGTACTGGTGCCGCATTTTTCTTCGTCGGGGCACCATTGTCGGAGCATCGTCAGAGAACCTTACCGACGGCATTGGGGCTCCAACGATCGGGGGGTGTGCGCACATGATGTGTGGTGGGTGCTGGTACTTGGCCCTTATATTGGCCCCCTATCCCTCATCAAACCTCGAGAACTCACACCCCCTTAAAGAGCATTTGAGATTTTACAGGTTTGCTGCCAGTAGCCATTAAAGTGTCTGAAATGGGGACACTTTTTTCAAATGGTCACAAAATGTTGTACACTTCGAGTTTTTAGCTGAATTTTTTTGTGCATGCCAAAAAAAATACAAGGATCACATCTACCAAGTTTTGGGTGAAAACACCTTCCAAAAAAAATTTTTAAAAATCCTGAACCGTAAAAAGTTTCAAAAATCGTGAAAAATAGAAAAGGAGTCGTCTTGACATGAAACTTCACGTGAAGGCTTAAGGGACCATTGTATGAATTTACAAGCCATAGAAATGGCATTGGCATGCTGCCAGTAGCCATTAAAGTGTCTGAAATGGGGACACTTTTTTCAAATGGTAACAAAATCTTGTACACTTCGAGTTTTTAGCTGAATTTTTTTGTGCATGCCAAAAAAAATACAAGGATCACATCTACCAAGTTTTGGGTGAAAACACCTTCCAAAAAATTTTTTTAAAAATCCTGAACCGTAAAAAGTTTCAAAAATCGTGAAAAATAGAAAACGAGTCGTCTTGCCATGAAACTTCACGTGAAGGCTTAAGGGACCAATGTATGAATTTACAAGCCATAGAAATGGCATTGGCATGAACCTAAACCCACCTACCACCCTATCGATCCACGGCTTGCGCATCCTATCTCTCTGGCCGACGTAGTGCCCGCACGCTCATTCTGTGGGTTGACTTAGGCATACGGAGTTCATTCCCAATCTAAGCATATGGAGTTCATTCCCAGTCTAAGATCAGACCAGACCGAGGGTTGCGGCAGCACATGCTAGGCTCAGGCATGTGCTGGTGCCGTATTTTTCTTCATCGGGGCACCATCACCGAAGCATCGTCGGAGAACCTGACAGGCGACATTGAGGTTCCGATGATCGGGGGGGCCAGGGGGTGTGCGCACATGATGTGCGGTGGGTGCTGGTACTTGGCCCTTATATTGGCCCCTCTCCCTCATCAAACCTCGAGAACTCACACCCCCTTAAAGAGCATTTGAGATTTTACAGGTTTGCTGCCAGTAGCCATTAAAGTGTCTGAAATGGGGACACTTTTTTCAAATGGTCACAAAATCTTGTACACTTCGAGTTTTTAGCTGAATTTTTTTGTGCACGCCAACAAAAATACAAGGATAACGTCTACCAAGTTTGGGGCAAAACTCATTCCGAAAAAATTTTGAAAAATCCAGAATCGCAAAGAGTTTCGAAAATCGTGAAAAATAGAAAACGAATCGTCCTGCCATGAAACTTCGCGTGAAGGCTTAAGGGACCATTGTATGAATTTACAAGCCACAAAAATTGAATTCACACGCAGAAATATGAAGATGTGCCTAAACCCACCTACCACCCTATCGATCCACGGCTTGCGCATCCCGTCTCTCTGGCCGGCGTAGTGCCCGCCCACCCGCTCGTTTCATCGGTTGGCTTAGGCATACAGAGTTCATTCCCAGTCTAAGATCAGACCAGACCGAGTGTTGTGGTAGTAGGATCGGCAGCACGCAGAGGGGGACCCGACCAATCCTCGGCTTGCGCATCCCACCCTTCTGGCCGGCTGAGCGCCCGTACGCTTGTTTGTGGGTTGACTTAGGCATACGGAGTTCATTCCCAGTCTAAGATTGGACTGGACCGTGGGTTGCAGCAGCACATGCTGGGCTTGGGCATGTGTTGGTGCTACTTTTTTCTTCACCGGGGCACCATCGTCGGAGCATCGTCGAAGAACCTGACCGGTGGCATTGGTGTTCCGACGATCGGGGGGGTCGGGGGGTGTGCGCACATGACGTGCGATGGGTGGTGTACTTGGCCCTTATATTGGCCCCCTATCCCTCATCAAACCTCAAGAACTCACACCCCCTTAAAGAGCATTTGAGATTGTACAGGTTTGCTGCCAATAGCCATTAAAGGTCTAAAATGGGGACACTTTTTCAAATGGATACAAAATCCTGTACACTTTGAGTTTTTAGCTGAATTTTTTTATGCATGCCAAGAAAAATACAAGGATAACTATTACCAAGTTTTGGGCCAAAAATCCTTCCAAAAAAATTTTAAAAAATCCCGAACCGTAAAAAGTTTCAAATATCGTGAAAAATAGAAAACGAGTCGTCTTGCCATGAAACTTCACGTGAAGGCTTAAGGGACCATTGTATGAATTTACAAGCCATAAAAATGTCAGTGGCACGTAGAAATATGAAGATGTGCCTAAACCCACCTACCACCCTATCAATCCACGGCTTGCGCATCCCGTGTCTCTGGCTGGTGAAGTGCCCACCCGCCCACCCGCTCGTTTCGTCGATTGGCTTAGGCATACGGAGTTCATTCCCAGTCTAAGATTGGACCAGACCGAGGGTTACAGTAGCAGGATCGACAGCACAAAAAAGGGGACCCGACCGATCCCCATCTTACAGATCCCGCCCCTCTGGCCAGCTGAGTGCCCCGTACGCTCGTTTTATGGGTTGACTTAGGCATATGGAATTCATTCCCAGTCTAAGCATACGGAGTTCATTCCCAGTCTAAGATCGGACTGGACTGAGGGTTGCGACAGCACATGCTGGGTTCGGGCATGTGCTGGTGCTACATTTTTCTTCACCGGGGCACCATCACCGGAGCATCGTCGGAGAACCTGACCGACGGCATTAGGGTTCCGGTGATCGGGGGGGCCGGGGGGTGTGCGCACATGATGCGCGGTGGGTGCTGGTACTTGGCCCTTAAATTGGCCACGCATCCCTCATCAAACCTTGAGTACTCACACCCCCTTAAAGAGCATTTGAGATTTTATAGGTTTGCTGCCAGTAGCCATCAAAGTGTCTGAAATGGGGACACTTTTTTCAAATGGATACAAAATCCTGTACACTTTGAGTTTTTAGCTGAATTTTTTTATGCATGCCAACAAAAATACAAGGATAACGTCTACCAAGTTTGGGGCAAAACTCATTCCGAAAAAATTTTGAAAAATCCAGAATCGCAAAGAGTTTCAAAAATCGTGGAAAATAGAAAACGAGTCGTCTTGCCATTAAACTTCATGTGAAGGCTTAAGGGACCATTGTAAGAATTTTCAAGCCATAAAAATGGCATTGGCACGTAGAAATATGAAGATGTGCCTAAACCAACCAACCACCCTATCGATCCACGGCTTGCGCATCCCGTCTCTCTGGCAGGCGTAGTGCCCACCCGCCCACTTGCCCACTCGTTTGTTCAGTTGCCTTAGGCATACGGAGTTTATTCCCAGTCTAAGATTGGACTGGACTGAGGGTCACGGTAGTAGGATCGACAGCACGCAGAGGGGGACCCGGTCGATCCCCAGCTTGCGCATCTCGCCCCTCTGGCCAATTGAGCACCGTCACGCTC
The DNA here is from genome assembly GCF_047325235.1 of Durio zibethinus. Lineage (NCBI taxonomy): Eukaryota > Viridiplantae > Streptophyta > Magnoliopsida > Malvales > Malvaceae > Durio > Durio zibethinus. The sequence continues at coordinate 17,819,153 of NC_143162.1, read as the reverse complement.
ATTTTGTGAGTTGACTTAGGCATATGGAGTTTATTCCCAGTCTAAGATCGGATGGGACTGAGGGTTGCGGTAGCACATGCTGGGCTCAGGCATGTGCTGGTGCCATATTTTTCTTCGCCAAGGCACCATCGTCGAAGCATCATCGGAGAACCTAACCGGCGGCATTGAGGTTCCGGCGATCGGGGGGCCGGGGGGAGTGTCCGCACATGATTTACGATGGGTGCTGGTATTTGGCCCATATAATGGCCCCCTATCCCTCATCAAACCTCGAGAACTCACACCCACTTAAAGAGCATTTGAGATTTTACAGCTTTGCTGCCGGTAGCCATTAAAGTGTCTAAAATGGGCACACTTTTTTCAAATGGTCACAAAATCTTGTACACTTTGAGTTGTAGCTGAATTTTTTTATGCATGCCAACAAAAATACAAGGTTCATGTCTACCAAGTTTGGGGCCAAAACTCCATCCAAAAAAATTTTAAAAAATCCCGAACCGTAAAAAGTTTCAAAAATTGTGAAAAATAAAAAACGAGTTGTCTCGCCATTAAACTTCACGTGAAGGCTTAAGGGACCATTGTATAAATTTACAAGCCATAAAAATGGCTTTAGCATCTAGAAATATGAAGATGTGCCTAAAACCCACCTACCACCCTATCGATCCACGGCTTGCGCATCCCATCTCTCTGGCCTGTGTAGTGCCCCCTTGCTCTTTCGTTTTGTCGGTTGGCTTAGGCATACGGAGTTCATTCCCAGACTAAGATCAGACCGGACTGAGGGTTGCGGCAGTAGGATCGGTAGCACGCAGAGAGGGACCCGACCGATCCTCGGCTTTGCCGCCCCTCTAGCCAGTTGAGTGCACGGATGCTCGTTTCATGGATTGACTTAGGCATACGGAGTTCATTCCCAGTCTAAGCATACGGAGTTCATTCCCAGTCTAAGATCAAATCGAACTGAGGGTTGCGGCAGCACATGCTAGGCTCGAGCATGTGCTGCTGCCGTATTTTTCTTCACCGGGGCACCATCGCTGGAGAACCTGACCGACGGTATTGAGATGCCAGAGATCGGGGTGGCCGAGGGGGTGTGCACACATGATGTGCGATGGGTTCTGGTACTTGGCCTTTATATTGAACCCCTATCCTTCATCAAACCTCGAGAACTCTCACCCCCTTAAAGAGCATTTGAGATTTTACAGGTTTCTTGCCAGTAGCCATTAAAGTGTTTGAAATGGGGACACTTTTTTCAAATGGTCACAAAATCTTGTACACTTTGAGTTTTTA